>NC_056743.1:1274339465-1274546965 GCF_019279795.1 Protopterus annectens
CACAATTTTAGAAGCATTCAATACATTCATTTTATATAATATTTCCCGCAATTCTCTCACACTTATAAAATTCAAGAAAACATGTTCTGCCATCTCAGTCTGTCCACAATGGTTACATAGCCTCTCCTGAAGCCTTGTATAAGGCATATTTGCTTTAACAGGCAATTTACTTTTCATTATCCTCCACATAACGTTTTTGTATACATGCATGTTCTGCGTCATATAAGCCTTATTTTAATTGCCTGTCTTTTTTATTACCCAGGTTCTTCCAGGGATAACTATAGTAACATCCCCTCATAACATTTTCATACAAATATTTTCTATTCTTTTGCACATTTCCTATTTTTAATTTCCATAATAATACCTTGCTTTCATATTCTTTAATCTCATTATTAACATTGTTCTTCCTTTTTCCATATCGCAAACTTTTCCAAATATCTTTATACTTAATATTCAATATATCATTTGTTATACTCCTGTTTTCATATTTTATTCCCCATAAGACTTTATACAAATTCAGCAAAGCTGCACAAACTATTGGCTTTATTAATCCTAGTCTTCCTCTTCCTTCACATACAGAACTCCTCTTCTCACAAGGTTTAGTCTTGAAACCCATATGAATGAAAATATAGTCAATAGCAATTCTTTTTCATACTTGGATGAAATTGTATATACACTTGGTAAATAGGCAATCTTACCTATCAAAACAGAGTTTATTAAATATACCTTTTTCTTGTATGATAATCTATATGATATCTAAAACGTAAATATTTCTTTCAGTTTTTGCATCAGTCTTTCTCTTTGTGTTTCCTTCTTCATATTGACCCCAAATGTTATTCCCTGAATATCTACCTATTCATCATTAAAGTGAATACCTTCTAATTTACCCCAAAACCCATTCCTTTAATTTTATCCTTATTAATACATAGACCAGTCATATTCAAATACTTACTTAGTTTCCTATTCCCTTATTCCATCCATTTCCTATTCTTAGTAATTAAAACTATACCATCTGCATAAGTAAGCATAACTGGAACATATATTCCTCTATTATTTTATATTTTGCCATTTTGAACTCTCTATTCATTGCATTTACAATTGCATTCATAACTAATGCAAATAAGATATTACTTGCTGGACAACCTTGTCCTATCCCACATTCTATTCTTATTTCTTTACTTAACCATCCATTTAAGACTATTTTTATAATATTACCTTCAGACACTGATCTTATAACTTTTAGTGTTTTATCACTTACATTATAGTATCTTAATATACTCCACAATTCCTCATATTGTATTTTATCAAATGCTTTATTCATGTCTCCAACCAATATTTTCGTCTCCACTTTTTTATTTATGATATCATCTGTTACCTTTGTTCATATGCACAGTAAATCCTGACTTCCTTAAAAATCATAGACTCCATCAACCTAACCACACTTTTCCCTAGTTTTTTCTTTATTATTCTCATAAATATTTTATAATCTGTATTATTGGGTCTACCTGAAAACACCAACATGCAAAAACACCAACAACGAAATCACCGACACCACAAAACCGAAAGTCAACAAACAAAGCAAATCCCCTGTCCAAAAAGCACACACATAACACAAGCACACCAAAAACCTTACAAACCTAGACTAAACCTTACATACACAACTATCTATGCACTAACCTTAACCCAAACCTAACCCTAAGGTCCGTCACTATCTCACACTCACCTAACCCGTGCCCTAACCCTAACTCACTTAACCCGCACCTAACCCTAAAGTCTGTCACTATTGCACACTCACCTGACCCATGCCCTAACCCTAACTCACTCAATCCACCCCTAACCCTAGTCTCCGTCACTATCACACACTTACCTTACTCGCACCCTAACCCTAAAGTCCGTCACTGTCGCACACTTACCTTACCCGCACCCTAACCCTGACATCCGTCACCACCGCATACTTACACACTGGCGGTCATTTGACATGTCGGTGTTGTCAGTATCGGGATTTTCAACTGTCGATCATCTCCATTGTCGATATTCCGGTGTCGGTGTTCTCATCGTCGGTGTTTCCAGCTTTCGGCATTATCAGGTAGACCCGTATTATTTAGTACTATTGGCATCCAATTCCTAATATCTTCCTTCTTCCCTTTTCTATATAAATTTCATGGCCCCCATACATATTTTTTTTTTATTTTGCTAACCACTCATTCAATACTTCTACAAAAGATATATTTTGCCATTCTTTCATATTGTTATACATATGATATTCAGTTCCATCTACCTTCCTGCAGCTTTCTCCATATCTATATCTATTAATATTTCATCAAACTCTACTACACTTATATTTTTTCCATACTCTCATTCTCTTTTTTCCTTAACTTCTTTACCTCCCATATTTGCATCTCTTTTGTCTCTATCTTCTTAAATGTATTTTATATGCTGCTCTATTATGTCAAATATTTTTGTGTGTTCACTTTCTCTCCTTCATTATTTTCCAATTCTTTTATTATTCTCTCATTTTCTCTCACCATTTTACTCAAATATGGAGCCATGTTTTCTTTTTTTTTTCTTATAAAAAGTACCTTTTCATATATAACATTGTTATCCTTTCTAGGTTCATTTCATATATTTCCTTCTCCCTTCCATAAATTGTTTTATTATTTCTTAATTTGTCTTTAAACACTGTCTGAATTAGCAACCTGTATTTCTTCTTTTCTTTCTTTTCATCATCTGATATTCTAAAAAGCAAGTTTTATATTTTTCTTTAAAACTTAACCACCAGTCAGTCCAGTTTTCATAAAATATTATCATTTCTACGATTGCCCCACAATCTAGCCATTTTCTTTCTTTCCTCCTCATCTAAATCTTTTTCATTCAACCTTTTGATACCTTTACCTATCCTTATATATTCTTTCTTTCCCTTTACTTCTGCCCATATAGCCAAATAATCTGAGAAACCTGTTTCCTTTGTTCTTTCTTTTACAATTTTAAAGTATCAGATATTATAAAATAATCAATGTCTGCTTTTATCTCATCCCTTTTATAAGTCTTATGTATATTATCCCATATGTACAGCTTCCCACTTTTCATTATTTCCCTGCTTTCTTTTTTCTTTCTTTTCTTTAAATCACAATTAAAATCTCCTACTAATATTATTTCCATATTCACTCCTACATAGTTTAAGATTTTCTTAAACATTTCCTCTCTTCTTTTTCTGTGACATATGAGTATATTGCAATGATTCTATATACTTCTGTCTTATATCTTATATCTATCACTGTTATTCTATGTAAATCAACTAAAGTATGATCTAAAACCTTAACTATTTCTTTACTTAACACAGCAATTCCTGAACCTGTATCTTTCCTCATGCCCCATACAATACTCCCAGACCATAAGTTTTCCATCTGCTTACTTTTTTCTTCCATCAAGATTCTTGTATCTTCTAAAATAATTTCATGCATATCGAGTTATGTTCACCATTCCACAACATCTAACTTTCTTTTAACATTTTTATACTGTTAACATTTATTGATAAGACCCTCAAGTTCTTCTAGATTTATTATTTTCCATCTTAACCCTTATCTTTTTGTTTTATTTTCTTTCATAATCACATTTTTAATGTTTCCCTATCTTTCACCCTTCTCCCTATTGAACTTTTTTACCTCTAACTATTTTTCAGCTATTATCTTCCTCTTCACTTGTTTCCAGTACTGATTGCTCATCTTCATTCTTTTTATTTTCTTTGCCCATCATATTTTTATCTTCCTCTTGTATGATATTTTGTTTTTCATGTTCATTCTCTTCATTGTTTTTATATCATGCACATGTTCTTGCATCTGCTGTTCTTGCCCAACATGCAAATGTTCATCACAGTTAATTAAATCATTCCCCGTTTTTCCACATTTTTCCACATCAATCTACATTTCTTTACTTCATGTCTCACTTCCCCATAAACAAAACATCTTCTTTTATCTTTTATCACACTCACTTATTAAATTATCATTTTTTTCCACAAAAAGTAGGTTTTAGGCTGTCCCTTTATATCTTACATAACCTCTGTTTACTTCAACAATTTTTACACTCAGAATACGCACAATATTATCATTTTCCATCTTCAAAATTATACCACAATCCCATCTACCAGTTCATAGATCTTGGTCATCATATACTTTTGTAATGTCCAACAATTCTTTACAAGCATTGTTTAAATAATCTTTTAATGTTTCCTTATCTACTTCAGTTCAAAACTGCATAGCAATCCTCTTTTTTTTCTATAAAAAGTCTGCACCACATAAAGGTTCCACAGATTAGAGTCTTTATTTTTTTTCATATGTCTCTAAAACATTCCATGTATTGCCCAGCCTCAAATATAATGCCACAGTAAGTCTTTCTGTTAATATGAATGAAAGTTCTTACCTCATTGGGTGATATTCCCAAGAGTGCAATAACTGTGTCCCATACCTTGCATCTTTCCAGTTCTTTTTCCATCTTACCGCTGAGCTGTACAATGAACTTTTTCATTGGGATCTCTTTTCTTCCTTCTCTTTCTCTTGATTGTTTTTTCCCTCTTTCACCATCAATGCATGCTTTCTTTCTTCCTTCTAAAATTTCTTTAATCTCCTCTTCCTGAATCTTGTCCATAATGTCACCCCATGATGCCGCCGCTTCACTCTCCAGTTCACTCTGCATAATTATTTCTTTCAAATAATCAACCTGCAACTCTCCTGATTGAAGGGTTGTAACTGCACCCTCTGACTTGGACCTAGAGAACAGACCTTTTGGAATAGGTACTCTGAATCTTGCAAAGGTTTGATTACCTTCACATCAGCATTCTCCTTTTTTCCAACCACCTCCATCTTTACCAACAGCTAATCTGATCCTTCAATCATGACCTCACAACTTGAATGACATCTCTCGAACTTCACTTCCTTCTGCAAACATTCCTCTTCTTTTCCAGTATCTGACATTCGTACTCCCTCCATTTTCCTTCCAGTTTTCCCATTTCTCTGAGCTGCCTTTGCACCTGGAATGGAAATCAGAAGTTTAACAGCCAAACATCATCTTCGTACTTTTTGAAAAATAGTAGGAGAAATTCCCCAGTGCCCTGACATAAGTAGTATAAATTCCACCTTGGGTCACTGAAAAGAGGTTACTAGCCTAGTTGGACTGACTGTGTCAATAACGGATAAATAAAAACAAATAAATAAATAAATAAATAAATAAATAAATAAATAAATCTGGAGGGAAATAGGAGAAAGCATCCTTGGTGCTTCTCCAGGCAAACTGCTGGAAGCTGTGAGAGCCTTTGATGAAACTACATTTGTTGGTGTTTGTTAGATCTCCTTGAGCAAGTGGGAAATCAAGTGAAAGCCTGGGAGGCAAGGACTGGAAATGTACCATCTCTCATAAATTATATAAAGATGAAGGGCAGGAAAATGCAAAGGAGGACTGTTTGGGCTTACGAAGCACCACAGGGTCCTACGTCTGAAGAAGAACTAAGTCATGGGTCAATCACCACTGCCAGGGGTTATAAGGATCCGGCTACAGTTAGTAAGGCCATCACAGATGTTATAGAAAACCTCAGTCAAATCTAACTTGGTGGTTCTTAATTAAGATTAAGAAAATCGTTCATAAGGTGGATATTTTAATGCAGGCCAATAAAATCAATTCATGGTGAAAAAACAGTAGCATGACAGTTCAAGAGGTTAGACGAGTATCAAGTATTAACCAGAAACATTATAAAAGGAGGAGAAACATTGATACTGCCACGCAGAACTTAGAAAATCAATGCTAACTAAAAAATAAATAAGATATTATCCAGTGAAAACTGATAAAAAGCCATTGAGAACAAGGAAAGCCAAGAAATCAAGCAATCAGGAGAACCAAACAAGTACAAAGTAAGAAATCAGACAATCACAGTAGCCAAGGCAGTAAAAAAAAAACCCAACCCCCCCCCATATGTAAGCGAATCCTTTGTGCCATGACTGTAGACACAAGGTTAAATGCAGTATACCTAGATGATTTAGATTAGTCGATCAATCAGCATGTTAATGTGAGGTGGGAAAATGCTACAATATGAGAAGACACATGCAAATGTGGGAATAGGCTGCAAAATCCATAGAGGTGCAATAACTAAAGTTCAGACTTGAAATCCTGACCATGAAACTACCTCATTACACAGAAATCACATTGTTGGACCAAGTCAGATTGAATTCACAGAGAAACATTTTTATCATTCCAACCTGATCTGGTTTTATGAAGGTCTATAGATAATAAAGACTGGGCAAGTCAGTGGATGTGGAGTACTTAAGTTATTAACATGGCCTTTAATTCTATTCCATGTAAAAGGCAGATACAGAAGTTATGGTGTTTCAAGGTAGGGACAAAACTAGTGGGCTGCTTATACAGCTGTCAATGTGGAAAGAAAAATGGGTTGTTGTAACTGGTAAGCATATTTTTCTCAATAACACAGCTGAGTAATTAGAGTAACTATGTAGCTCAGGTGGGTATGACCCTTGCCCTGAGCAGCATCCTACCATCACCAGAATTATACCACAGTACAAGCAGAAAATGACTGATTTCAACAATTGGCAAAGTTTCTGGTGTCATTCTAAGGGGATCCTCCCTGGTTAGATCCGATCACAAACTAATCACCATGGAAATTTACCCCCCCGCAAAGGTAACCACCATGAAAAACTTCTCCAAAGCTATCTTTGGGCTCATAAAAACAGAGGTGGCTAACTTGATGACAAGTAACAAACAGAACAAGACACTCTCCTCCAAAAAAAGGAAGCCAATCTGGTGGTCCCCTGCCACAAACAAACTCTACAACAGAAGGAGGAAACTGATGCAGAATAGGGTGAAGTCCCAAGACTAGAAAAACTCCCTTATCAGCTTCAACAAAAAGTTGAGATACCTCATCAAATCCTCTAAAGCTAACTATGAAAACAGAATAGCAGCAGATAGTAAAGAAAACCACAAGGCCTTCTATAGTTATGTAAAGAATCTCCATGGCAATACCCAGATTTGCCCTGAGCTACTTCACTATGGTACCTCTTATACTGAGCCAACAGATTTGTCAATATACTACTGATTCAGTGCAAACTTTACCCCCCCCCCCGAAAGGGACCAGTCACAATACCAGTAGATTGCCAGGCACCCAGTATTACTGCTGCACAGGTTAAAACAGCACTGTCCAAGACCAGGAATACAGCTTCTATGGGACCTGACAATATCCCTGGCTCTTGTTATACATGAACTACAGAGGGGAACTGGCACCTCACCTGTGTGCCCTATTCAATCACAGCCTCACCTCAGGATTTGCCCCTACTGAATGGTGCACTGCTACAGTCATCCCTCTCCACAAAGGAGGAGCGACTACAGACCCTGGGAACTATCGCCCCTATTAGCCTGATGAGTCTGATATGCAAAGCTATGGAATGCATCATCATGGACCTAATAAACAAGGATATAGGGAATCTCCAAACTCTGGATCCCACACTGTTTGGTTTTCTGAAGGTTAGATTATGCTTGTTCAACTTGGTCAACTTCTTTGAGTCAGTCACCAGAGCTAGGCATCAACAAACTGGCTCACAGGCAGAACTCACAGTGTGAAAGTAGCTAACTCCAAGTCAGAATGCTGACCAGTCACAAGTGTAGTCCCACAGGGTTCGGTCCTGGGTCCTCTCCTGTTTCGTATCTACTTCCTGGAAGTCCAGGCCAACATGAAGGGACTCTGACTGACAAAGTTCGCAGATGATTGCAAGTTGGGAGTTATTATTAACTCCCCAAGTGATGTTGACATCCTACAGAAAGGCCTCACTGAGACCAACAACTGGTGTCAGAACCATGGCCTTAAGCTCAATGCCAAAAAATGTGTCATCATTCCCTTTGGGAAAAAATGGTTCCCATGAATTACCACATCAATAGTAGTCTACTGAATACAGAAGGCGTTATAAGGGGGTGGGAGGATGGCATAATAGTTAAGGTGTTTGCCTTACAAACAGAAGGTGCAGAGTTTGATTCTCACATGGGGTAAGTGGCTAGGCTTAAAAATGGCCTGCAAAAGCAGTTAGCCTAGTACCAGCCTATGAACCTAAGAGATCTGGGAACACAGGTTGACAGCAACCTCTCTTTTGACCACCACATTGCCACTGTGGTCAGAAAGTCCTTCTATGTGGCACATCTCATTACTAAGGGTTTTGCTTCCAGGAAGAAAGAGGTCATTGTCTCCCTCTACTCTTCCCTCACTAGGCCAATCATAGAGTACATTGCCCCATTTGGCATGTACCTCATTAAACACCAGCAACAACTGGAGAGGCCATAAAAGTACCTCTCAAAGAGGATCCTAGGCCTTAAACATTTGTCCTATACGGACAGACTAAAAAAACTCCAACTATTCTCTGTCTCATATCACCTACTTAGAGACGATCTCTGCTTGACTTACAAAGCCATGTCTGACTCAGCTCTGTTAGAAATGCCAATCCCTCTGCACAACACACTCCAGAGACCTCAACCTCATTACCACAATCAACAGAACATGCTGGAGGGACAGGTTCATAATCCAGAGACTGCCCATGCTCTGGAATAGACTTCCAATACATGTCAAGCAGAGCACCTCACTGGCCTCTTCAAAAGAAATCTTGATGAGTGGATGGGAAATAGAAAATTCACCCCGGGGATCACTCCAGTGGCTTTACTCAACAGAGGCACTGGGAAGTAAGGTCAGGTGGCACGATGCCAGGGTAATCCTATGGGCTAGGCTTGTAAAGGCCCCATGGCGATTAGCCTAGTACACACCTATGAACCTATGAACTGTTGAAAGTCTGAGAACATTTGGTGTGATCCTTGGAACAGCAAAGCTTTAATGTTCATAGAGAGAATACATATTAATTTTGATGTTGTGCTATTTTGGAACATAAGGTGCAGTGTTCTTGGAGTTAGTGTATATATATATATATATATATATATATATATATATATATATATATATATATATATATATATATAAGTAGTAAATATAAGCAGTGAGAGCCCCTCCCCCCATGCAAAATGCTTTAAAGATGTGACAGCAATTTTGAAATTTAGGGGTTTTACTTCAGGAATTTCAGACTAGTTTTTAAAGTGTCAGGATCTGCAGTAAGAGCTTTTCTGATGATAAGCCAAGCAAAAGAGTCTCTTGGGATCGAAAACTGACCTACCTTTTTTAAGATATTAATTTGTATTTTTTTGTAGTGGAAGAAACCCATGTCTGGGTGAGTAATAATGATGATGATGAAGTTAAAAAAAAATAATAATAATAATAATAATAATAATAATAATACTAGGGAGAGGGATAAGTGACTGTGAACTGCAGGTAGATTTGGTCTGTTAGTGAGTGGTCAGAATGGAGCAGCCTGAGTACAGAGTCAAGTGGGTTTGCAAAAAAGAGCTCAGAAGGGACATGCTTTGAAGGTTAGTGGAGTATGCATATGAGTAGAATAATATAAGTATTCAGCATTCAAAGAATAAATCACTCTACTAATGAAGAAAATAGAAAAAAACTGTTATATTTTACTTGCTGAAGGTTCAGTTCCTTAGGGCTCACTTGCTTGCAAGTGAACACTAATCTTTGCATCTGAGTGCAAGACACTTGAAAACGTAGACGGTGTCTATAAATATGCTTCTTCCGAGTTTGTATGACCTTGGAGGCAGCATATTTATAGTTTAGCGGTGTGGAGCACAGGCCTCATATGGAGTGTTAAAGGAAGGCTTGGGCCCCCTCTGTAAAAAAACACTATTTTAAAAACCCTCTACCAGTTGTGAGTCTACCTTCACTCAAGCAGTCTGCTAGTTAGTGAAACTTGAGCAATTAGCATTTGAATCAATGAAGTAGATCCTGGCAAAAGCAAACAGCTGAATGCATAGTTCAGTAGCTGGGAGAGTTGATAGGAATGGACTGGATGTTATTCTTCCACTGGGCACAAATCTGACGGTGACTTGACCTGAAGTACTGCATACTTTTCTAGTGACAACCTTTCTGCAGGCTGTACATGCAAATGGATATTAGGATAAATGAGAAAATACTACATGGAGTTCTGGGGGCTATACCTATGAAGGGAACCAATGTACTGGGGGTTAACAGAGATGACAAAATTAAATTTGGCTAAAATGTCAATGCCGTTAAATACACACACACGAATTAGCGTTGCTTTATAAAGCCAAGGCATAGCTCACTGTCAACAGAAAGAAGATAACTGCAACATCCGTCTTACTTCCAAGCCTGCTGTGGGCTCCCTGTTGAAATTCTATTGAAATGTCAGCACTTGAAATGCTGAGTGCAGAAAGCCAGAAAAAAGACAGGAAAAGCTGTACTCCTTTAAACTAATTTTTGTCCCCCTGCTCCACCCACACCTCTGAACTCAAAATCTCAAAAGCTGAAAATACTGAAAACTCATAATACTGAATCTCATTAATATCAAAAAACATACAGAACACCAACACTGACTATACTGCAGCAGAAATACATACAGAAACATATTACTCTTCTACAATTATAAGCAGGGGACAAGCCCCCCCTGCACCCACCATTTGGGGGGGGCAAGCCCTGCTACTTAAATATATCAACTCTGAGATAGCACTTCACAGAAAGAAATGGCAAACATACCATTACATGCTTCATGACTGCTGTTGTAACCATAGTCATGTTCCCTTTTAATGTACTATACTACAACATAACTCATCTTAGTGCAGTGAAGTGCGATCTCGGGAGTTGATATATTTAAGTAGCAGGGGGTGTGGAGGGATCAGCCAACCACATTGGGGGTGCAGGGGGGCTTGGCCTTTGCTTATAGTTGGATTAGACTGATATGGTTTGCCTTTTCTTTGTTTCTGAATGTATTTCTGCTGTAATATAGTCATTGTTGGTGTCCTGTATGTTTTTCGATATTATGAGATTCAGTATTATGAGTTTTCATTATTTTGAGTTTAGAGATTTTGAGTTCAGTATTTTGAGATTCGGGATTTTGAGCTTTTGAGATTTTGAAGTGAACCCATATATATATATATATATATATATATATATATATATATATATATATATATATATATATATATATATATATATATATATATATATATATATATATATATATATATATATATATATATATATATATATATATATATATATATATATATATATATATATATATATATATATATATATATATATATATATATATATATACATACACACACACACACACACACACACACACACACACACACACACACACACACACACACACATACATACACACACACACACACACACACACACACACACACACACACACACACACACACACACACACACACAAACCAACTCTGAGATTGCCATACCGCAGAGTAAAGGAAATATTCTGGGAAATGGCCATCTTGGACTTAGTATATCTAAACTGGCTTTTCAGACATTCAGTCTCTTGAGTATCAGGCTTGCTCTATTGAATCCAGATATTTTAGTCTGCTACCCCTGCTGTATGCATCTACAACTTTTGCTAATCTTCAAACTACTCTAATGAACAAACTTGATCAGTGCTACAATAAAATAAGTATATTTGCATCCAACCTCCCAAACTGCACCCATAAGGGCATTCCACTGCAGAACATCAACCGACTAAAACTATCACATCATATGTCATATACGCAGCTCATAATGGCATGTAAAATACTGTACAATCCTTCAAATACCCCAGCTATTAGTAATACAATAAAATGGTTCACACCCAAAAGGAACCATTGATCAAAGGATGTACACCCAATCCCCAAAATCCAGTAACTCACATGTGGACTTCTTACATTCAGCATAACTAAACTATTGAACATCACTTCTTTCACCATTAGACAGACAACCTTCTTACTTTTAAAACCAACTACAAGCTACAGCCAAATAATACTAGGATGTGCATTTGTTCTGAATTTTCAGGATTAAAGTTACCCATTTACTCAAAATTTCTACTTCTTACTTACTAATTTCACTGGATTTTATGTCTTACTGAAATGAGTTTATTGCACACCTCCCATGAGAAATATATGCTTTATTGTTCTGTTATCAGCTTACATATTAGCCTGAATACAGATGTATATCACATTATTTTGGCTTCCAGATATTTCATGCTGTTACATCTATAATGACAATGTTCGCTTCAGTGATGTTCGCTAATGTTCACCAGTGTCATTTCTTAGAACTTACCACACTTTATATCTTTATGTAATATTTCCTGTTTATTCCTTTTTAATGAATTTCATTATTTTTGTACATCTTTCATTAGAGCTTGTTTAAACCTTGCCATATTGTACATCTAGTTTTCTAAGAGCTTTTCTACTTGTGCCTCTTCTGAAAATGGCCAACATACCTAGTCAGACTTTCCTGGTAAACAAATGCAACTGAATAAACAAATACATAAATAATTGATACAAAAGTACTACACTGTTATAGAGGCTGTACCTGGAGATGGATTTCAGGATAACTGATTGAGTAATGCAGACATTTCTGGAAGGGGTGTCTGTAGGGTAAATTCAAGACAACTGAAGTAACACTTTAGGTATTTCTGGATGCTTTTCTTAGAGGCGACACATTAGTATGGTCGAGGAATTCAGAAACCAATATTTAAGGAACTCATCAACCAGGGAAGGAGAATCTTTGGGATCAAGTGATAACTTTGAGCATATACAGGTTAGAGGAAAAAAGGGAGAGAAGGAAATGATCTGTAACCAAAGCATCCTGAAATAGGGGAT
This sequence comes from Protopterus annectens, assembly GCF_019279795.1. Lineage (NCBI taxonomy): Eukaryota > Metazoa > Chordata > Ceratodontiformes > Protopteridae > Protopterus > Protopterus annectens. Next base: position 1,274,352,243 of record NC_056743.1, read on the forward strand.
TGTGGGACTGGAACTTAAAGAAAAGGAAAGAGCAGGGAGAAGGGCTATCACTGGCAGGATATGCAGATTATTTTCAAAAATGCTATGTGGAGACGTGTTTTCACTGAGAAGGTAGCATAGTAGTGCTTGATCGGCAGAAGACTTTCAGAATTAATTTCACAGATGTAAGTGGCATGCCTTTGCTGATGCCAGGACAGGACAGAAGCACAAACTGTGATACGGCACTAGTAGTTTACAGGGAACTCTAGATACACAGAGCATAGAGTATAGTACCATTTATAGCCTACTAATTACAGCGGAATATTTCCTAAGACATGTTAAGCCCTCTGCTGAAGAGGTACAATGTCCATGACCTGAAAGGCATATCTAAATATAATCTTGAAGCTTATACTCAGGGAGAATTTACAGACAGGAGCTTAAACTTCTGATACCTGTAAGTTCAATGTGTGATGTGTAGGGTCCTGTCAAACTGTAAACTGGCCAAAAGAAAAGCGAGGCTCTAAATATCCTGATGCCTATACCCAAGTAACCTTGCAAACAGGAGAGCAGTTTTCCAATGCTTATAATATGTGGATGTGTGATGTGGGAATTCCATAGCTCTCAACCAATTAGTGCAAGAAATCTGGACAAAGCCTAAAATAATTGGAGGACAAAGGTCTCAGAATAAGGACAGCTTTTAAATATTGCTCTTATACACTTAGAAAGTTGTTAGAACAACATGTTAGCAGGCATTTTTTTTCTGAAGGATATGTTGAGGATGGATGGATAAATGATATCTGAAATTCAAATGTATGCCATTGTTTAATGACTTATATCCTCAATGATTTGACAGAAAAATACACATTTTTGTAAGGAATGGACCAAAAATTTGAGGCAGAACTCTGGCCATTCTGCAAAAATCTGGATGGCTGAGAGGTATGAGGGAGTTCCTTACAAAGACTGTACAAGCCAGAAGGCAGCTGACACTCTAAATTAAATGATCCTGAAGCCGCTGTTCAGGGGGTTATTACCAAGAGAATGATAATCTTCAGACATCTGTAAGCATTATGTGGAATAAGGAGATGCTTTACAAAGTCTTCAGATTGCCAGGAGGAAGATGAGGCTCTTAAAAGTTTCAAGTGTTTATAAGTGGAATTGGTGGCAGAACCATTTGATTTTGGAGTTTTATATTTTGATGTGCTCTGCCTTTGGTGACGCTACTTCTCTTTTTTTTGCCTGTTCATTTTTTGGTGGGAGCGTCACACATCCACTGCATAATGGAATCAGCATTACTACAGCAGCCAGCATCTGAACTGGCAAGTAGGAGGATCCATACCAATAATTTAATGGGTTTATCTAACTCACTTCTTAACTTTGTCTTTGAAAGTGGTACTTTGGAGCTACCAACAAACAGGGGAGACACCCTGTTATTTGAGAGCATCTATAAGGAAGTAGAGAATGCAGCTTTTAAATTAAAGCATCTACAGTGGCAACACTTTCATATGGAGGCGTGCCTTCACCATCATATTATCCCACAAGGTTTAAGAGTAAGATGCATGCCAACTTATGGAAATATGTATCCTGAATTGCTTGCCAAATGGCAAAGGATTAATATAGAAACTAGTTTCAGTTAAATGAAACTTTTGATAGAATTTTTTAAACCTCAGGAGCTTGAAGCAGCAACCCTTATAGAACAAAAACAGAATGAACTGTAACAAATGACACTATCTGATAGCAATTTGATGACGCTAGGGGCGCTGCAGGACAGGCTTGATGCTTATGATACCAAGTTAAAAGGACTGAAAAGTAGCAAACTATCCAGGGATTTTAATGATTTTAGGAAGGGTCACCTGTTTGAATGGCCGAAAGACAAGAAAACAACCATACAGACCAGGAATAATGTAAACAATGGAATAGTAGCAAGCCATGAAAAGGAGCAGGCTGTCACTAGGAAACCAACGAGAATTGTAGTAGAAGCAGAAGTGCATACTACACCCAGGCAAAACAACAGAGGGGTTTCAAGAACACATGCTCTTGAGACTAATGTTAGCTCGGTAATCAATACTGAGAGCACAGAAGAACTATCTGAGCAGGGTGAAGAAAATATACCCATTTTGAATAATAACAAGAATTTGGATATACAGAATTCCACTAAACCCAAAGATGGGTTGGTACATTTACCGCTTTACCAACAGCTTCCTTTTTTGTTGCAGAACAACACCCTGAGGGAAGTATGACCCCAGAGAAGTGAGAGGAAGAAACAGAGGTTTCAGAAATAAATGATTTTCTTATATTTAATATAGCGAGTATTGTATTAACAAGAGATCAGACTTGACTATTAGAGAAAGGAATGAGTTTCATACTCTCCGTGCATTCACCAATTAGTGAATTTATCGTAGATCTAAAATATTTTGGGAGAAATGTGACTCTAAGACATATCTTTGGCAATATAAACAATGAGGAATCTCAAACTAGAATTGTATATAGGAAAACAAGTACATTTGTCCCTGTATGTCATCCGGCTGTAGATGCCTTCTTGCGATTATGTGAAAATGAAGTGGCTGAATATAGACAGCAAAAGGGAAGTAAACATTTCCACAACTTAACTATAAATGAGAAGAGAGAACTATTTGAACTACAGAATATGAAGGACATCATAATTAAACAAGCTGACAAAGGAGGGACAGTTATAGTTATGGATATGTCATTCTGTGATACCAAGATGAAGGAGATGCTAGTGGATATAGCCATCTACAGGAGGATTGATAAGAGAATTGAACACCATTATACATAGTGTACAAGACACGCTTTATGACAAGCTCATGAACAGATCGATAAGCAAAGAGCTGCTTGATTTTTTTAAAGTATGTCATCCTACTATACCTAGCCTCAATGGAATGCCTAAGGTGCATAAGAATCTACATGACCCTCCGATGCGACCAGTCGTTTCAGGAAAAGGATGGATAACTGAACCCCTTTCTATTTTTATAGAAGGGGAATTAAAGAAATTGCTTTCTCACGCACCTGCAGTGATCAAGGACTTGGCTGAGTTCTTAAGTAGACTTTACAAGAAACTGCAACAGATGAATGCTTGTAAGAATTTATTATTGGTAACCATACCCAATGATTTGGGGATCAAAGCGATCAGAGACTTTGGTATGAAATTCAAAGCAACCAATGATATCCATTTACTATGTAGTCTCTTGGAATTGGTCTTATATAACAATGTGTTTCTGTATGGTAGTACTTACTACTGGCAGAAGTCGGGGGTAGCGATGGGAACTCCATGCGCGAATAGTTATGCCAATCTGGTCCTGGCAAGATGAGAAGAGCTATGGAAAGTGGATATTAACAACAAATAGAATAGAAACATAGTTTATTATAATCGATTTGTGGATGATGTCTTTCTCTTATGGGATGGCGATTTAACCTCCTTCGAACATTTTGTACAATTTTTGACCAACACAACTTCATTTTTGAAGTTTGAAGTGGCATTTTCTAGTACGGAGATAGAATTCTTGGATGTTAAGTTAATGTTCGATTACACAGGAAGCATCAATACTAGAATGTATGGGAAACCTGTATGGCGCAATCATTTACTACACAATACTAGCATGCATCCCAGGCATGTTCTTGACAACATAGTGACTAACCAACTAACTCGAGTGTCCAAGCTCTGCACGAGGGATGAGGATTATAGGGAGGAGCAAATTTAACTTATCAATGACTTTAATAAGAGAGGATACAAAGTCAAAGAGACACAGACCAATTTAGCAACTACCTTGGAACTACGCTCTCAGAGGGGAAGACCTTATTTTTCAGACCAAGGTGAAACAGTTAAGATCAAGCAAAAGGAGGTAAAGTCCAATCTGAGATGCCAGTTGACATATAGTACTGACAATTTTGCTATTCGTAATACTATCAGAAAACTTTGGCCAGTGTTAAAATCTGGCATCAAAATTAGGGAAATTGTTGGAGATAAAACCAGCTTTTCTTTTAAGAACAGGAAAAATGTAAAAGACTATTATGTTATAAAACAGAAACAAGCTTTTTCTGAAGACAGGAGTTTTCAGATGAATAGGAGAGTTGGCACATTCAGATGTGGACGTTGCAAGGCATGCTCTCATATAAACCTCTTGAATACTTCTACACATCCACTGACTAAGAGGAGCTATACGTTTGAAGGATTTGCAAACTGTCGGAGTAAGAACATTATCTTTGTGGCAACCTGCAGTCATTGCAAGGCATACTACATAGGGAAAACTAATCAAATGCTCAAGGAACATATCCTAAAGCACTTATCTGACATAAGAAAAAAAGTTACCAGCAATGCACTTTATATGCATATTAGTATAAATGACAGTCATTCTTTCAAGTTCATGGCACTAACAAGGCTTCATGAAACACCAAGAGGGGGGGATTTAGTAAACTGAACAGAAATTGAAGAGATGCAGTGGATAATGAATTTGCAATCAGATCAGTCACCAGGTCTGAATCCATTTGTCCCTTTAAAACCTGCACTAAAAGGGAAAGCTCTTCAGCACTCAAAATGACATAATTAAAAGGGTATGTATGCTGCTATGGTTACTAAATACATCTAAGTGAGTGAACACTAGGAAATGAAGGTATTTAAGAGGAAGTTTCACTGGCAAACATTTAAGATTTGAAAAGGGTATTGTAGCGAAAGCGCTTATCCGGTTTATGAGCCAGTGTGTTTATTTTATTTTATCTTATCATCGTAGATTTTATTAAAGTTTTTAAGTTTCAAGTGTTTTTAAATGGAATTGGTGGTAGAATCATTTGTTTTTGAAGATGAGGCTCTTAGGTACTTGAATTGAGTGATTTGTGCAAGTAGAAGGAAAGGGAAATTGAGGGGGAAATTGTTCTCTTTCTTAGTGCTTTTTTATTGCTTCTAAAGGGACACTGTTTCTTTTTTATAAAACAGTATGCCTTTCTTCTTTATGACTTATAACTGTATGTACTTGCCTTCCTTTCAGGGTTAGAAGGGGATTTCACGTATTCTTTTTATACTAGTAAGTGAATTTGCCTTCCTTTCTTTTTATAAATCATGGTGCCTTTCCTAATTTCTATTGGCACAGATGTTCCTTACTGTTTTAAAGAGCTGTGCATTTCTTCCTTCCGTATAACTTATTAAGTGGTATGCTCCCCGTCTGTCCTTCCTGCTCACACTGAAGTCTGCCTTCAGTCCATTACTGTTAGTAAATGTCGTGTTTTTCTTCCTTCTATATGTGTTAACACTTTATGTGCATTCTTTCACACAGATTGTACAGGTGTGTGCCTTTCTCACTTATGGCTTAAAGGGTAGCATGATTTGTCTTCATTCCTTAAAACCTATAAGAGCTTTGCCAGAGATGGCCTGCACCTGTCGCCTCTGGGATTCTGGATACTGGCTAAGGCTCTAGCCACCCCTATAGTGCCTTTTTTTAGGCAAGGTTCAAATGACAAATTCACCACCTTAACAGGTATAAGCAAGAAGAATCTGAGGGTATTGCTACTCAATGCTAGAAGTCTAAACCTCAAAATGCACTCACTCAAGGCACTCCTTTAAATGGAGAACATTGACATCTGTGCAGTGACATAGACCTGGTTCAAGGCTCCAGAGAATACTCCTGCATTACCAGGCTATAATTCATACCACACCTTATGCCCACCTAACCTTGACCGAAACACTAAAGGTGGAGGCGTGTCCATATTCATTAAGGCGTTAAGGATATCCACACCTCCAGGCTAGTTGCTCAGCATAATGCATCCGAGATTATCCAAGTGCAACTAACTCTGGGCAAGACTGCAATCCAAATTGTAGCTTGCTACAGATCCCCAACCATACCCCAGGATTCCCACTCCTCAATTTTTGATACACTGGTAAATATTAGGGTACAACCTAACACCCTAATAATGGGAGATTTCAACTACCTTGCCATTAACTGGGAAAACTACTCATGTACCAACTCTTGTGCTCAATGTTTTCTGGAATTCATAAAATACTATGCCTTGGATCAACTTATCCACACCCCCACCAGGGGCAGCAATATCCTAGACCTGGTTTTTACCAACATGGGCAACCGGTGCACCACACCAGAGGTCAATTCCTAGTTGGTCAGATCCGACCACAAGCTAATCACCCTAGACATCCACATCCCGACCCCACTCCCCATTAGGCGAACCACCATAAAAGATTTCTCCAAAGCCAACTTCACGCTTCTTAAGACAGAAGTGCCAAACTTCACGACACCCATGCTGATGGACAATAGAGGTATGACTGCTGAATCCTACACAAATGCACTTTATAAGCACTTACACGAGTGCATGGATCGTGCAATCTCTAACAGAACCAAGATGCTAGCCTCCAAAAAAAGGAAGCCAATCTGGTGGTCCCCTGCCATAAAAAAACTCTACAACAGAAGAAAGAAACTGTTGCAGAAAAAGAGTAAAATCCCATGATTGGAGAAACTCCCTGGTCAGCCTCAGTAAGAAGCTGAGATCCCTCATTAAATCCTCCAAAGCTAGTTATGAAAACAAAATCGCCACTGACTCTAAAGACAACCACAAAGCATTCTATAGCTATGTCAAGAATCTCAATGGCAACACTTAGATCTGCTCTGAGTTACAGCACAATGGCACTAAATATACAGAACCAACTGATATTGCCAACATCCTGGCAGATAGGTTCAGTGCTAACTTTACCCCCTGTCATCCCCTAAAGGGCTCATCTCTATACCAGAAGAATGCAACATTCCTGTAATCACGGCTGCACAGGTAAAAAAACACACTATTCAAAGCCAAGAACACAGCATCCATGAGACCTGACAACATCCCAGGCTGTGTTCTACGTGAACTACAGAACAAACTGGCACCCCACCTAAGTACCATGTTCAATCATAGCCTCACCTCCTCAGGCTATGTGCTCACTGAATGGCACACAGTGACTGTTATCCCACTCCACAAAGGGGGAGCCACCACAGACCCCGGAAACTACCGCCCCATTAGCCTAACGAGCCTGGTCTTCAAGGCTATGGAATGTATCATCATGGAACTTATAAACAATGACATTGGTAATCTCCAAATTCAGGACCCCACCCATTTCGGGTTTGTAAAAGTCAGATCATGTCTCCTAAACCTGATAGACTTCTTTGAAGCAGTCACCAAAGCCATAGATGAGGGTAAGGTGGTTCACACAGCCTATCTAGATCTCGCCAAGGCTTTCAACACCATCCCCCACTCTGGAATTATAGATAAACTCACTAAACTAGGTATAAATCCCTATGTCACAAGATGGGTTGCCAACTGGCTCACTGACAGAACCCACACTGTGAAAGTAGCAGACTCCAAATCCAACTTCAGACCAGTGACAAGTGGAGTACCACAGGGTTCAGACCTGGGTCCTCTCCTGTTTGGTATCTACTTCTCTGAAGTACAGGCTAACACAGAAGGTCTTTGGTTAATGAAGTTTGCAGATGACTGCAAACTAGGAGCCATAATCAAAACTCCAAAAGATGTGGACATCCTACAAAAGGGCCTCGCTGAGACAGATGCCTGGTGTCAAAGCCATGGCCTCAAGCTCAATGCCAAAAAGTGCATTGTCATCCCTTTTGGTTAAAACTCTGTACCCATGAATTACCACATAGGCAGCAGTCTACTTAACACCAAAAGTGTGTTAAAAGACCTTGGGACACAGGTGGACAGTAGTCTCTCCTTTGATAATCACATCGCCACAGTAGTCAGGAAATCCTTCTACATTGCACACCTCATCACAAAAGGTTTCTCATCCAGGAAAAAAGAGGTCATTGTTCCCCTCTACTCATCACTCATTAGACCCCTTTTGGTATGTACCTCACAAGACATCTACAACAACTGGAAAGGCCACAAAAATACCTCACAAAGAGGATTACCGGCCTCAAACAGATGCCCTACGCAGACCGTCTCAAAAAACTGCAGCTTTACTCCATCGCATATCGCCTACTCAGAGGTGATCTCTGCCTAACACACAAAGCTATGTAAAACCCAGAGCTTTTAGACATGCTCCACTTAAAGAAATCCCAATCCCTACGAGCTACATGCTCTAGGGACCTAAACCTTGTCACCACAATAAACAGAACATGCTGGAGGGATAGATTCTTGTCCCAGAGACTTCCCATACGGATAGATTCTTGTCCCAGAGACTTCCCATACTCTGGAACAAACTACCTATCAATATCAAACAAAGCTCCTCATTAGCACTCTTCAAGAAAAATCTTGATGATTGGATGGGAGATAGGAAATTCACCCCGGGGATCACTTCTGTGGCTCTGCTCGACAGTGGCACAGGAAAATAATTTTCTTGGGTGGTGAAAGCCAGGGTACCTTTTGGCTAGGCTAATATAGGTCCTAGGGCCAATAGCCTAGTACCTACCTATGAACCTATGAACCTATGGACACCTAGCCCTTTCTCTTGAATTATGAAGTGAGATGCCTTCCTTTTTATGTCTTATAAAAATCCATAGTTTCTGCCCTTGCTCTTTACAAAAAGTATGACTTTCTTCCTAGCATGGCACTCGTAATAGGAGCTACTTTCATTTTATTTGGTTGCTTAGAAAAGGATGATTTCCTTATTACTACTTTAAAGGAGCATGCCCTTCTGCCTTTCTATAGAAATGTGGCTTCCTCCTTTAAAGGTTATAAAGGATGTGCATTCATGCAGATTGATTATGCAGAAGTATTTCTTTTTAAATTGTGTTTTCTTTCAACTTATAAAGCAATGTATTTATAGTTTATAAAGTGCCTTTTCTTTTTTTGTTGAAAGAATTGTGCTTCATGTTAACTCCTTTGCTGCTTATAACTTACTTTTGTTAAGGAGTAAAGCTATCTTTGATGTTCTTGTGTGGCTATGCTTTCCTTCTTTGTGTGTTGGAAATGGAACTGCCTTCCATCCTTTTGGCTTGTAAAGCGATGCATTTTATTTATACTTTGCTAAATGGGTTAGTCCCACTGGGCCTGTGGCCTCTTTTTAGGGGAAGCCTGTGGTTGTATTTATACTACTAGGGAAAATTTTGGTCAGGGCATCTGAGAACTTCTCTTACTCTTTTCAATAGGTGCAACATAATCTTTTATATTCACCTGAGCTACCATCAACTCAAGCAGATGGGGTCTAGGTTAACATTTCATCTGAAGGACGATACACTCAGGAGTGCAGCAACCCCCTTATTTTATGCTGCACTGCAGTGTCAGCTATCAAGCTACCTGGTATAGGAATAGAACCCACAGCTTTCTGCACCAAAGGGAAGGGTGCTACCTATTGCACCACTGATGTATTTTTTTATTTTATTTGCTTTTATTAACTGGGTTAATCCCACTAGGCTAGTGGTATTTTTTCATGACAGACCCATGGTGGTATTTACACTGACTAGGGTAAATTTGGCCAGGACACTGGGGAAATTCCCCTATTCCTTTTGATAAGTGTCATGGGATCCTTTACATCTATTTATGCTACCATCAACTCAGGCAGATGGGGCCTTGGTTTAACTTCTCATCCAAAAGTATTTTTCTTACCTCTGTAACAAGACATCCCTTCCTTGCTTTCAAAATAACATGCATTCTTAAAAAGAGGAATTCCCCCTTACCTCTTAAAAAGGTCATCTCCTCCTCTATTACTGTATAAAATAGGATATATTTTTCTTTCTAATCTCATTATTGTGGTTGGAGTGGGAGACAGGCTGCCTTCCCTCATTGTGGCTTACAAAATGGCACATCTTTCTTCCTGTTTATGAACTGGTGTCCTTTACTTCATCGCTAGTTATAAAAAGATGTTCATTCTTTACTCCATATAAAATTATTGCTTTCCTTTCCTGCTTTTCTTCCTTCATAGAAAGTCACTTGCCTTCCATCTTTCTTTACTGTCTGTAAAGGAAATGTGCCTTCCTGACTGGCTAAAGGTTCCTTTTTACTGTCATAACATTCTTAGGCCTTATCCTATCACCCATTCCCCACCCAGTACAGTTTACCTTTGCTAGCCATTTTGTGATGTAGAACATAAGCTGTCAGCAGTTGTTTCCAGAAAAAATGCTTACAGTTTCCTTTAAACTGGTTATGTGTGGATATACGACTTTATGTTCTTAAAATGTAAATATTTGGACATATTTGGATAAGTACTAATTTCCTTTTGTTGAACTTGTCAAAATGTGATTATGCTAATTTCTGACTAATGAATCATTCAGTGGTACTTTAATGAACAAAATTAGACAAAGATTTACATATTTTAATATACTTCTACATTTTAATAGGTCTATGTAAAAACACTTCAATTTACTTTGATAGACATTTAAGAGCCCATCTTAAATTAATGTATTAATTGGCTTAATCTGGTTTATTTTAATTCTTTCTAATGGACCAATGTGCCTAATGTTATCCTTTTTAGAATACCTATGTTCTGTATATAATCTGAATATCTTAAATTATACATTTGCTAATTTGCTGGCAGAAATACTGTATTACTAAACAGTTTTATATATATATATATATATATATATATATATATATATTATGTACTGAATAAGTTATTTTTTATTTCTCACAGTGTGAAATGCTCAACACTTTGGTAAAAAGAAAAAGTCATAACTTGAACATATCCCCTTGAAGTGAATATTGTTTTGCTGCAAAGCTTCACTCAACACCACTGGAAGCAGACAAATGAGATGAATTCTCAGTAGCTAGCAACCTTTCATGATTTGGTTTCCAGCAAGAAAAATGGCATCACCATATTAGTTTAAAAATATCTTGCATTTTAGCGTAAGATGTGTGAAACTAGCTGGGAGAGTGAGCATCAGTTTGAGACCATAATTCTTGCATATATAAGAAACAGGATTAAAGCACCACATTTTTGTACCCCACAGTGTGTTAAATCATTGCTTAAGGTTTAAGAAACATTTTGTGCTGCGTTACATTCATTACTCAGAAATGCCATGACACTACTGAAACAAGAAAGGACACGTTTAAACAAGTAGTTCTGTAGTCAGTGTTAGCATAGCAATGGCAGGGTGAAAAGAGAGGAGTTAACAATTAATTCATTCATTTCCTGATACCTGCTTTATTCTGTTCAGAGTCCAGTGGTAGATAGCACCTATCCCAGAGAACCACTCCTGATCAGTATGTCAGTCTGTTAGAGGATTCATGCATACTGCCCCCAATACACCACAAGGTTATTTTAAAGGTACAGCAATTCAGCAATATTTGGGATCCAGAAGGAAACTGTAGACCTTGTCAAAAACTCATGTGGATAAATTGAGTGCATGCAGCCCACACAGAAGTTACCCCAGCAAGGATCCACAGAGAAGAAACAAGAGCTGTGGGACTGCAATGTTTATTACTCATGACTGTATTGTTTTTCATTTCAAACTGTGTGTTTGTGTGTCTGGTAGGGAATCTGCCCATCTGTCTCAAGCATTATTAAGACAAATCTCACATGTGGTGCTTTGATAGAGATTTCTTCTAAGTCCTTCCAAGTCCTATGACCAACATTCCTAGCTATGATGTTCTGTTTTGCGTTTCAATAAATTGTTTTTGTTTCCTCCCACATTTTAAAGGCATTCAGTAGGTGGATTTGACACTCTAAATTGGCCATAGGTATGAGTGTGCGTGCAAGTGTGTGGTATGGAAGAACAACCACGGCAGGGCTAGCCACCAAATGGTGTGAACCTTGGTTCTAGATGATTATCACTCTTGAAGTGACACTCCAACCCTGTGCGCAAAAATGAGAAAAGGGATTGCAGATGGATGGATGCATGGATATATGTATATGTATAATGTACTTCAAGTGATCCGACTATACACTTATACATAAAAAGAGATTGAATCACAGTGATTTGAAAACACAAACAAATCAGAAAGATTCATAAAACAAAACAAAAAGTGCTTTTTTTTCAGTGGGCACCCCCAACCTGCAACTTATATATACCAACTCTGTGATCACACTAAAGTGGGGAAAGGGCAAATTCCTGATCCCCACTGTACTGTGACCTCACAGTTCTTCATAGCAGCAATGTTTGAAAAGCTGATTTTTTAATTCTTTAATAGGGAATTCAAGCATTTGAACTTGTACATACATACACACACACACACACACACACACACACACACACACACACACACACACACACACATATATATGTAAGCATACACACACACACACACACACACACACACACACACACACACACACACACACACACACACACACACACACACGCGTATTTATATGTATACAAATCTCTTCAAACATTGTTCCCAACACAGCTCATCAATATGCAGATTATTTTCAGCTGCTGCTCCACAGAGTTGTTTGAAAGAAGGATTGTTTTAGGTGAGCAGTACTGCTTCTGAGCAGGTTGTATACACACCTGATTTGTTGGCAGTACCTTAGGCAGATGAATAGTTTCTGGCCTTAGAATCACATAATATTTTAGAGATATGATCACAAACAGTGTACTCAACTGAGTATAAAGAGTACATCTGGCTACAAGCCTAGACTAAACTACTGAGTGGGAATTTATGTATTATGGGGAATGTGCATTTATGTTGCTCTGTACCTGATATGCCTTCTTATCATAAACTGAGGTACTAGATGATAGTGGTGTCAGTGTCTTAGACTGGAAAAATAATGTAACCCTCACTAGCTCCCAAGTCAGTACCAGCTGCCACCACAACCCTGCAGAAGCAAGGAATGAAGAATGGCAAGTCTCATAGATATACGGGTAATAGACGCAATGTCTGTCCAGTATTCTGAAGATGGCAAGATAAACCAGATAATAGGCACTTATATAAAGAAGTATGTTGCTGCATGAGAATACATTTGTGTTTCACTGAAAACTGAAAACACTAGGCTGTTTGCAGTTGTGATACAGCAGGGATAATGCCCTAATGTGTGACACAGTCAACAGGGGTTCAGCAACCTTGATGCTGAAGGAGCCCATTGGGTTGGGATATAAGTGAGTGGACATTTATGGCTCAGCTCTTTCATGGGGAGGTGGCAACTGGCCTCTGACAAAACCCTGGAAGGGTGGTTGTTGTGAACATGCACTCAAAAGCAACAGCCTAAACAAAGAATTCTAGCAGAATAGCTCAGCATCATGCATAAGTGTAAATGGACATGGCAGAGTGAGCATTTTTTGTCAGCCAGCAGTGTGAGTGTTATGCGACTAGCATTAAAAGATACTCATGAATTTACATAAATCAATAAACAAGATTTAACAACATGATTTTTCAAACAGTTGTACAGCAGAAAATTCAACAATTTATAAATACACATGAGCGGCACACATTCAGGAAAACTGAACAGTAACAATGTGAGTGCAACTTACATAGTGAATTGAGATTATAGATCATAAACTGAATAAGACAGGTAGGAGCATGGGAGTGAAATCATAGAATATCATCTGGAATATAGGATTAAATGACAAGAAAAATATGATTGTTATTATTATTAATTATTACTATTAATAATAATAGTATTAGAAGTAGCATACAGAACAATTATGCCACACCAAAACAACTCGAACTTCCCTTCCTAGCCCAATTAATCTGAGGATGCCACTTCTGAGTTTCATCTTTCACTAGGGCAGCTCTAGCCTGGGAGCAAGGAGAAGTTTCGGGTTCATAGGTTCATAGGTTCATACTAGGCTATCTGCCCTAGGTCATTTATAAGCCTAGCCAGAGTGTGTTTGGCTTTCGCCACCCATTTTAAATTAATTTTGCTATGTCCTTTTTCGAAGATAGTATACTGTGCCTCTGTCTAACAGTGACACAGAAGTGATACCCGGGGTAAACCTACGATCTCCCATCCACTCATCAAGATTCCTCTTGAAGAGAGTCAGTGAGGGACTCTGCCTATCCTGGACTGGGATTTTATTCCAGAGTGAAGGGAGCCTCTGGGTTATGAATCTGTCCCTCCAGCATGTCCTATTTATTTCAGTGCTGAGGTTAAAGTCTCTCGGGCGCGTAGCTCGATGGGATTTGGATTTTCTGAGGTGCAGCATGTCCATTAATTTCGGGTTGGACATGGCTTTATACGTCAAAGGGTATAGTACAGCATGGCTGATGGTCAAGACACTAGTGGGGACCAGGAATAAAATAAAAATCCCAGGCTTCTGAAAACACACAAATCATTCACTAATGTGAACATCACTTTCATTTAGAAAAGTTTCCATATTTTCTTGCCTAGTTAATTGGAAATGAAGTTTGCTTTGATTGCATTAGCAATATTCTGCAACAATAGAGTTTATTGTATTTAGTTCCTGAAATTGTCAGGCCATCCAGGGCAACAAATTATTTTATTCTTTATTGTGACTAAATGTTTTCAACATTCTAATTATCTAATACTTAGAAAAAGGCAACTGGATAATCCATGATTGCTATAAGGATAACAATCTTAGCATTGCTGCTTTCAACATTCAAATGATCTAATATTTAAAAAATCTTCTGCATGATCCACAATTATTGCAATGATAAATATGTTAAAATCTTAGTGCTTTTTCCATGAGTGTATGTAGCATAAACAACAAATCATAAATAATTATACTCTCTTGATGTAATTTGTTACTTCCAACCTCTTTTAATGCAGCTTTCACCTCCTGTCTTGCTCTAAGTTCTTAGAACCATCATGCTTTAAATCCTCACCTCCCATTTTGTCCTCCTGTTTAAACCCTTATCACCCATTTTGTTCTCCTCTTTAAACCCTTATCACCCATTTTGTTCTCCTCTTTAAACCCTTATCACCCATTTTTTCTCCTCTATTTCATTACCCTTTAGGCATTAACATATGCATCTATTACCTCTTACATTTCCTGTTGTTTCTCCACTGTTTTTTTTTTCATTTTCATTTTTCAAACATAAATTTCCCTTCCAGTCAGGATTACTTGCTTTGCTAGTCAAGGTGATCCATCCTCTTTTTGACCTTTAACAATAAACTGCTATGCATGTAGCTGAGTTTTAGTTTGTTTTTATTTTTCCAGTACAATAATTTCTATTTAAAAAAATGGTCACCTTTTTCACATAGTAGCCCATTATCCACTATTATCTGATGCTCTTTTCCCTTTTTGCTCATATTATTCCACCTCTCAGAATGCAATATAATTTTTTTCCATTGAAAGCATTCTACCAGTCATTCCAATTTTAACAGAACATCTTCATAAATAAATGCTCCATCTAGAGCTTTTTTGTATAACTGAACCTTCCAAAATTGCTTGTTAATTCTCTTAACCCAGTACCCTTTCTCTCCACTTTTGTTTACATAAAATCATCCAATGTTATGATCTTAAAAATCGTTTTTTTACCCCTCCATCCAGTCTAATCCACTTTTCATTATATAGAACATGATCTATATTAATTATGTCCTGCACCTTTTGATACATTATCCAGCTACACACTCCTAACTGTATGCCACTCATTTTTATGAGTGTTCATCAAGTTACTGGTTTTGAGTTGTTTAACCTGCCATTTGACAGAATGCACTGTGTTTATTCTTGCTGGATTAGCCAGAAAAAAGGTTAGAGTGCTGTCAGTTATTTTTTCTGTTGCTGTTGCCATTTCTTGATTACTGTGAACTTTTTCTGTAGCTGCTGCTATAGCTGCCAGAGTTTATTACCATTTGTTGTTACCTGTTAGTTGCTACCTTTTTGCCATGTACTATGGAAAAGAAGTGGGAACTGCAGTCTTTTAAAAAATGTAAATTTACAAACATCACCCACAGGATAAGCACATTATTTGTTTGAAATATCTTGAAGAGAATCATTTTATGAGGGAGTGTGGTATTTATGCATCTTTCTAGCCCTCCATTCTTAAGGAAAGAAAAACAATATGTTGGAGTTTGAGAAGCTTAGGGCAATTCTCTTAGCTGATTCCAGGTCTTCTCCTTCTACTTCTGAAGCCCTGAAGAGAAAGCTGCCTGCTGAGAAAGATGTTGCTCTTATTACCAGGAAACATCAAAACATTATTACCATTATCAAATGTTTTAAGGATGTTGTACTTATTTCTCCTGCATGTGTGTCTCTGTCTCATGCCCAAGATATTGCCTCTTTGAAAAGGATGTCCTCAGTCTCCTATCATTCAGAGACTGTCTCTTCTGTTATGTCTAAACCAGAACTTGATAACCCTAGGCCCCTTTCTCAGCATCTTTTGAAACAAATACATCTATATCTGTCCAGCTAGACTGCAACAGATTTGGCAGATGTTTTTCATGATGAGGCAGATGTGGACCATGCTCTTGGCCCATCCTTACTGGACTCAAGTTTGAGTCTAAATTCCATCTTGACAGTCAATCAACTGATTAACATCACCATCAACATCTATGGTATCCATGGGATTACTGGCTTTGATCTAGCTTTCCGCAGTATCAACCTTGCCATTGGGAAAGACAACTTTGACCACAGCTCCCTCACACTATAGCCCATTTCGATCAAGGTCCTGGGATCAACCTAGGCTCTTTTGTTCCAGGGCTGAGTATCTTCTCCCCTGAGTTGGCCTTTAGGTGCTGAAAACTGAGCACAGTAACTTTCATTAAGATGTTGGTGACATTGTCAGCATTTGGAGCCAATGTTTCCTCTTTTGTCACAATGTAGAAGATGGCCTTTTCAGACTCATACTTGGGATAGTCTTTGGTCAGTGCAGATTTACCTGGTTCAAGGGCGTCTGCCTCATTTCTGATCCTATTGTCCATAAAACAGACCTCCCTGCATGAGGCTCCCCATAGCATTTCTGACCATGCCTCAATTGAGACTTCTTCCTGATGCATCTACCACCCCCCCCAGTCAAAGATAGGGGAATATGAGAGTGGTTCTTTGCAGGATATACCAGTTAAATTGCATTCTCAACCATGGCCTCTGCCCTTCAAAGGCATGGATGCATGGCTATGTGTAAGAGAAAGCAAATTAACTCTCCTGCAGATTCTCCTATACCAGATGTAGATAATGGCCAGGAATGTGATTGCCACTCATACCATGAGGGCCACACATCTGGGAAGATATTTGAGCTCATCAGGACTACAGTTAAGAGCCCCTAGTACACACCCTGTACATCAGAGTGCATCTTTGAGGAGGACTTCTGGTCCCCCAGTTCATCTTCTTGGGTTATTCTTCAGCTGAATGACAAGGTCATGTTGTTAAAAGAAAATGTATTGAATACCCCAGATGTGGTAGCACCTAGACCAAAATGAGCCAACAAGTTCCTGCAGCCATCAAGGTACTGGCCAAGCTGGTTACTGAACTCACAGGCGGAGTCATTGCTTGTTTTACCTGCAATTAAGAAGGCTCCAGGCAACTGTCCAAGGCATTCACTCAGCAATGCTGTAGAAAGAGTAGGGAAGTGGGTATTTTTATCCTCTGCTTTCTTCTTAAGTCACTGGTCTTCTTGACTCCAGAAGGAGCTGCTAAGTAAGTCAAACAATAGTCTGGATGAGTTACCAGATTTAGTACACAGAACTAAGCTACTGTCTCAATTGATAACCTTTAACTCCATTGTTGACCAAACTTTCAACTCTGTTGTTAACCAGACTATTTGATTAACACATAGTGTGGTGACATTTCAGCTGGAGTGGCTTACAGAGGCCTCACTATTGAAAACAGAGCCTGACAATGCCAAATAGAGTTTGCCACAAACCAAGCATATAAATGTTCCATTTGATAAAATCTTGAAATGATCTCCATCTTCATAATGAGTGAAATGGTAATTTTAACAATGATCCTTTCCCTTGTATATTAGGATAGATTATATTAATTCTAAATTGCAAAGTCCTAACCTCAAGTGATCTTTTTTGTCTAAATGGCTTTTACATAGTCCTTTCCTGAATCTGTGCTTAATATAGTAGAAAGTAAGTGACAACGGTGCCTTCTTATATTCTGAATCTTTGACACTGATGATCTTCCTGGTTGAATACGTCTGTTCCCATTTGAGTAGTAAAAGATGACAGCACTATAGTGACAGAAGGCATTACACTATACAAGAACACTTCTTTCCAGAGATCTATGGTAAGGGAGTCTAAGTCCTTGTAAGAATTAACCTGAATTATAACCTTTAATTTCAATCAACACTTTTCTGTAAATACATGGTGACCCATAATGTATCAGTGCTGAATGATCTCAAGTGATACATTTCTAGATGTACATTTATATATAGTTTTTTAGATTTACATTTATATTGGCCTATACTTTGAAGGATTAGTTCTAATGCCTCTCTTAAAACAGAATTATGTTATCAGCTCATATCATAAATATGCAACACACAAAGCTTGTCTGAGATGTAATACACCACTGCATTGTTGCAGACCCACAATATTGTCAAATGTGCATTTGGACTGATGAAGGCCCACTCACTTCCACTGCCTAGAATTCTGTAGTGGTGGGCTACAGTATGCTCTAGCAACCATCAACAAGGTATTTGCTCTCTGTGCAGTGGTACACAGACAGGTAGAGCTGGGGATTACCATACGAAGACCAGATAAACTTGAGCATGTGACAGTGGAGGTATCACTTGTGGAGTCATCAGATGAAGTGGCTGTGGGGGAAGACCACATGAAACAGTGACAGGTGCAATATGCTGCAACACCAGCAAAGAGGCAGCATCTGAGCCACAAATATGGGCCAGATTAGACATGACAAAAATTGGGACTGATGCATACAATACTACACCAATGCCATGCCTTAGAGTGCATTGACTGGCCATGCTGTGCATCAGATATGAACTGCCCAATAATACAGCGGTGGGAGTAGGGCACATATGTCACCATAATCACAAGTGGGGAGGGGCACAATGATAGGCATCAACAATGGGCACAGTGGGGGGGAAGTGTGTGCATTAAAGATGTAGAAATGGGGGTGAGTATGACTAGGAGAATGGAAGAGCTGGGTAGACTGTATGTGGGGTCAGTAGTACTTCTTGAGAGGCATAAGTGCCCAGCAGTACTGGTCACCTGCTCAGAATAGGTTCCGGGGAACACAGTTCCCTAAAGATGAGGCTGCACTATGTGTGTGTGTGTGTGTGTGTGTGTGTGTGTGTGTGTGTGTGTGTGTGTGTGTGTGTGTGTGTGTGTGTGTGTGTGTGTGTGTGTGTGTGTGTGTGTGTGTGTGTATGTGTGTGCGAGAAATATGTGTTATGGTATCTCAGAGATGAAAGATGCAGATCATGAATGCCCCCAGCCATAGGTGTGTCCCATCTGAGGAATGACACTAGCATCATGACCTGCCAACAGGGATGACAGCAAACTGTGAGACCACCACTTCCTGGCTGTGTCCTATGCCTGACCACTACACACTCCACATTTGAGAGGGTCACCACATCATGCCCCAGCAGGCATGTCACTAGTCAGTGGTATGGAGGAGATAGCACTATGTAAACATGACCTACCTGTCTTGTGAGGTGTGCCCACAGTGGAGGCAGATGAGCAGCAACCACAAGCATGGTACTGGCTATGGTGTTTAGAGACAGTAAGGGAACCCTGTTAAACATGCTGATCAGTTGGATCCAGATGTTGCACGTTCACACATATTAGATGATGCAGGTTTCATGTTACACCTATCACCTCTGAAATGGTGGTGACATCTACCAGTGCCTGGATGACTGCCTTGCATGTCTATTGTGTAATGCCCATTGTGAACCCCTTTTCAGGCAGTGACCAGGAGCAATGGGAGTGATGGCCACCAGCCTGATTCTTCCAACCAGTGTTCCTATTTATCTGTGGAGTCACCACTGACCACTGTAAGTGCATTAGCAGTGGATGACAGTTCTTCCTGAGTAGGAGTGCAGGGTATAATCTGTCCTTCCACAGGCTCTGGAGAGTAAGGCAGGTTCCACAGGGAACAGAGCAGCATCACTAGATGTGGGTGGTATTGTGCTCTTCATAGTCACCCTTGCTGACAGCGGCAGAGTACCTTCTGGCTGTGCTAGTGTAAGACTTCTATTACAGTCTGTGTCTGATGCAGTAGTAACATCATAATGGCAGCTTCTGTGGAAGCAAACAGCCATGTGTAACATTATTAATACGTGATAATCCCTCTTTACTGGGATAAATCATAGGTACAGATAACAGCTACACCAAGGATGTAAACTAACATAACTTCTATGGCATGGCTTTGTGCCTGCATCCTGAGTGTACCTGTAGAGGTGATATGGTGATGTTGAGCATTCCTAAGCTCACAGTACCTACATGCCATTAAATTTGCTATTGACAATATGAAATACCAACCTGGTGCACCCCAACAGAAATATGGGATATGCATCCAGTTCAGCTACTACATCCAGACCTCTGCCAGGGGCCATGGTCCATTCTGCCTCCCTGAACAGGGACAATAGGAATTCCTCCATGATAATGAGGATGGCCTTTAACGGCTGAGCACCCCCAGCTTTGGGCTTCCTCTCCAGTGCAATGGTGTGGGCTTTCTGGTGAGCACTCAGAATCCTATCTGTGATCCTGCAATGGACCTGACAGGCTACTCTGATGTGACCACCAGCTGACACCATACATGTTCATGTAAGGCCTTATTTGTGTCCAGTATCTGTTGTCTTTTCTCACTGAAGGTTTACAGTAGTACATCAGTCACTGCCTGGTAGAACTTCTACAGGAACCTTCTTTGCTTATGCGCCATGCATTTACCTGTAAATGTGGACATACAGCTATGGTCAGGGATCAAACATAACATATGTTCAGCACCATGTATAGTGGTCACACACCCATGTGGCAGCTGCACTATTGGACAGCACCCCATAATGGTCCAACGCAGTAGCATGGGGAGGACTGTGTTGTGACATGCACCCTTTCAGCAGCCTACACTTATTTGTGCCCCAGAAAACACAGCCATTGGATGCTACACAATCTGTAGGTAAATGTAGTTGTTTAAGGTAGATCTCTGTCATAACCCTTCCTGTGTCCCCACCCCATGTGAGCAGGTAGCTGCGGAGAAACCCTTTCCTCCAACAACAAAAGTTTACTACAGTTATACAGTCATTTTCCCCACTTGGCACTGGCCTATGTACCCCTACCACAGCAGCTGTAGATCATTCCTTTCCTCTGTAGACTTATAGAAATATCACAAAATTGTCTTCTACTCTCTATGCAAAACAAAATGTCATAGCATGATGAGCACAGAGATGGCCATGGTTGGTTTTGAGGATCATAGCTCAGCAATTATTCCAGTGAGGCAGATTAGGGTAAATGTCTCTGACTGACATGTTTAATACATTGTGTTCCCCCAAGACTATACAATGAGGCTCATGCCTACCCATTCACACTTATTGAAGGCTGCAAAACAGTTTGCACACTTGCAGGCAGGTACATGACCTCTACAGGAGCTATAATTAACCTTTCTGCCACTAGTGACAACACACCACAACCATAGATAACACTGTGGCTTGTATAGTGCCAATATCTTTAGGCCAGCATATACATCACCACCACCACCTTGGCAGGTTATGCCTAACAGTCGGTGTTGTTGCATGTGTAGATTTGGGTGGTATTGTGTTTTTCACAATCATCATTGCTGACAGTAGCACTGTACCTTCAGACTGTGTTAGTGTAAGACTTCCATCACTGTCAGTTTCCGATGCATTGATGCAAATCTGCTACCAATTTCCTCTAGATAGTGACCTGTGAAATGGCCATGGCATCTAAAATAGCTGACTGTAGAAGGACTCCTGCATGGTGAGGAAAGAAACTAAAACATTTCTGTTCTTTCCACATAAGGATCACTGGGTGCCTTCTGAGATTCTCCTCTTAGAGTCCCCCCGTACAAAGTGGATGTCTGGCATTGCCTTACCAAGGTAGTGTGTGATGCCATGGGCATCACCCTGTCTGGTGAGCAGTGCTAGCATCAATGCAGTGACCTCAAGAACCACCATAACTTTCTTATCCAAAGGGAAGAGGAGGTTAGAGAGAAGAAGCCAGAGTTCTACAGTAAATATTAATGAGTGGTAGTAGTTACTTGAACATAAGTAGGCATTCTTGTTCAGCTTTATGCAGGACTTGTGGTTCGTGGACGTGTTTCTTTTTGTTTTCTGTTTTTCAGCAATTAGAGAAATAGAGGATCATTGGTTGACCTGCCAGAGGTTCCCAGCAAGACCGTTCAGGCATCAGGGTATGTATATGTAAATTGATATTATAGCTGCATATTTGTAAGATATCTGCTTCATTGCCCTCATTTGCATTTCTGCAAATTATTTGAACCATTGCTTACAATTTGCTTTGATTTATGCTGCACATAACTTGGCAGTGCAGGTTGAACTGTTATACTGTTCATCCTACTGCCATG
Organism: Protopterus annectens; assembly: GCF_019279795.1. Taxonomy (NCBI): domain Eukaryota; kingdom Metazoa; phylum Chordata; order Ceratodontiformes; family Protopteridae; genus Protopterus; species Protopterus annectens. The sequence goes on from NC_056743.1 coordinate 1,274,374,502, forward strand.
GATGCTAACTGGAATGGCATTGGGTCCTCTACTACCATTGCTAGTGTCATTGTTTACTTTGGTCCCAGTTAATTGCTTTATTGGATACCATATCCACGGCCATACCCCTGTCATTAGTACATAGTGTCATGGTCAGCCTGACATGCCTTACTCTTCCACTGAAAATTCCATCTCTCCTACCTGTACCAGTTACAAATGGCAAGCCATGATGTTTCATGATGACTTGCCTATGTCATAGTACACTATTACAAATGTTTTTTGTTGTCCCATGTATGGATATCTGTGATGGTATGTACATGGTATGGTTTCATTGCTGGGTAGTGCCTTGTAGTCCATGTCTTTCACCTGATAGCAAATTCCTATGGGCTGGCCACTTCTGGCTGATTGGGTTGCTTAGCCCACTTTCCTTGCACTTTGCAGTCACACTGATACCAAATAATTTATTTATTTATATTTTTTCAAGGGTTTGAGAACCAGTCTCCATAGACCTTTTTCTAATTTATCCCATGGGAGCAGTGTCTGGTTAACTGACTTGCCCAGAGTCACACAGTTAGGCAATGTAGACTGAGAGAAGAAAACCTCGGACCACAGGAAAGAGCTCCTTAACAGCTCCTTCATCCACTAAGCAAACTGCCAGACACACAGTCATACAGTGTTCACATGTCCTACACACAAGCGGACTGGTTAGGTAGTGTTTAATCTTGACCACTGTGGTGCAAATTCTGCTATACCAACTTTCTTTTTAGCACTCAGTACTGTTTTTGTTTGCCACTAAACACCTAACAGCATTTTACACCTTCAGGGACTGTGCTGCTACCCGGTATAGCACACTGCCTTGCATGTTTGTGTGTGTCTCTCTCTTTATCATTCATTTTTTATTTGTCCTTTGTTTTTATTTTTCTCTCCATTTACTTTCATATTTCATGCAGTGCCCATCATAGCAGCAGGTGTGATATGGTAGCAGCCACCACATTATGCACCAGCCTTGACATCTCCTGTAGGGTCCGCATCTTTCCCTAGGCCAGCCCTTCTAGACAGTGATGTAAGTCATCCTGTAGGGGGTGACCTGGTCAACTCCCTGATGCCCTCTGGCTGTGTGTCTCCTGTAGGGGGGGTGTAGGAACCCCAGTGGAGGTGGTCCTAGTATGTCACTCAGCAGTGGATGGAAGGCCTGGTGACGGACTTGCTGATATGTGACTGGACATCCTCTTTGGCAGTCTAGAGTGCTTCCATTTATGGCTAGCAGAGTTCCACAGCTACTTGGCCATGACAGCAGGCTGACAGTGACTGGGACCCTCTGTGCGAGTAGTCATAGAGGTGACTGACTTTATGTTAGTTGTGTAACTGTGCAGCATAGCAGTCAGCCAGCACCTCATCCTATCCTCCATCATGGTGTTCACTGTTCTCGTGTGTCAATTCCTTATCCGGCTTGCAGTCCAGTCCTACCTATCACCAACTGTTCTCCCTCTGCCTGTCTCTTTCCTTTGTGTTACCCATCCTCCGCCATTTGTGTCATCATCTCCCCTGTTGGTCATTCTCTTTTGTGTTTGTTTGTCCGCCACTGCTGCCATCCCTATACCCTCTTTCCTGCCCATACATTTTCCTTGCTACATTCTTCTGCTCCTCTTCTTGAAAAATTGCAAAATGGAATAAGAAAACCAAAAACTTGTGTCCCTAACTCCATACTACTATTCCTTTCTCCTTGTTCTTCTGTGTGTCCTTCTGCCTTCTCTTCCCACTTTCTGCCTGTCCTAAACACCAGTTCCTTTCACTTTATAAATAAGAAAACAGTAGGAACTTTGCTGTATAGCTCTTGGCTGGATTATCAGCTGGGGTCATCAAGCAGAGTTGCTGCACATGTAAACGTTCCTTGTCATGAATATGGTACATACAAACTATTGAATTCAGTCAAGTGGCTGCTGTAGTACAATCCTTGTGTTTTCTCTAACAAATTCCCTAATTATTTTGACCCTATCGCAGAATGTCATAGTTAACTTCAGGCCACATTGTGCTGCTACAGCTGCTCAATTTGGCCCTTACACAGCAATGTAACTGATTTTTCTGAATCTGTCCTCATATTTTAATAGCCAACATGAACACCTTTATTTGATGTACTTAGTTCAGTTATGAATTGTAATGCATATCATTTCAGTGAAGAGTGTTTTTAATAGTTTTATTATATTACAATAAAATAAATACAACAGAATAATTAATGATGTGTGCAGCCCAAGAAAGCCCTTTGACTAGCATACACTAAGGAGCTGTCATTCATCTCTACCTCTTGGAGCAGGAGGCAAGGAGCTGCTAGTGATTCCTGGGGATCTGCTAGGACATTCTGGACAGTGCTCATCTTTTCCATATCTCACTCCTTGTGAAATTCACCATCTTACCTACTGAGATCTGAGTCAGCTGGGGAGTCCTTTGAAAGGACACTCAGAATCTTTTTATTCTTTGGTGTAAGTTCATGGCTTTTATAATTGTTTAACTAATTAAATTATGTTTTTATAGCAAACTAGTATTTATAGTAAATAACATTTTTTTTAGTTTCTGGAGCCCTCCCTGTACAACCACTTACCTCATTCAAACTGCCCTGCTGTCCCATTCCATCCCTATCCCAACCAGCCATAACCAGTGTAGGTGAGGGTGAGAAAATTGCTACATCCTCAGGAAGGCCTTCCCTTTGGGGATCTGACATTCCCACTTGGTCCCTTGTCTACATTGGAGATACAGTAGCAGAGCACATGACCTTGGGGGAAAAAATAAAACTTTCCTCACCAGTGGAATGAGTGAACCAAAAATGGCCACATAGTTTCATCCCTTCCTGGTGACTCCTCTGGTACCTGGCCTCTAGTCAAACATAATTCTAGGACATAGGTCTCCATTCCTCCATGCCACAAAGCCAGTGATTAGCTTTACTGTTTTTGTTGTATGCATTTTATTGCACTAAACATCGATTTAGGCTTGATTAAATAAACTGATTTGATTTGGAAAAGACCAAGAGGTAGACATTTCCTAGTAATTTCATAAAAAAACTGCAAAGAACTTTACAGAAGAAAACAGAAATTTCACTTATCTCACACTGCCGATGCAAATACATTTAGCTGGTAAAATAGCCTCATCAGACAAGACACACATTATAATGTAAAGCAACAGATAACATCTCTTAGCAGGTGCATTTCTGCTCCACGATTCCTGTTTTGAACCATAAGCTGTGCAGTGTGCAGGACAGACTTGTAACCAAGTGAGATATCCCTTAGTAGGGACAGTCCTCACACTTTGTAGTATTCATTGCTTTAAGCATTGTGTCTATAATCTGCATTGAAGAGATCTAAGGCATTACTATTTTGTGGTTTTATGCCTTCTTGTTGTTACTCTACAGTGTTTTGAAACTAAGGGACATTAATAACTACATTTGCATCTGATATATTTCTAGACAAAAGACATTGGAGTGCAGGATAGGTTTAGTTTGAAATGTTTGACTTTCAGTTCTTAATACACACCTCTGCTTTTCTGGGATGTGTGACATGCTATATATTGGTGTACAATCAAAATGTCGCATGCCAGTTATGCGACTAGAAAAATTGGAAGGCAATTATCCGAGGTGTGGAATTTTAATTAGAAAAATGACAAATCCACAAGAGAGAATGCTAGTATGCATTTGCTCTTGTGGATTTGTTATTTTGAATGGAGATCGCACTATAGTGGGGATCAGAAAATTTACCCTTTCCTTCACTGTAGTGCGATCTTGGAGTTTGTATATATAAGTAGCAGGGGGTGTGGGGGGTGCAGGGTGGCTTGGCCCTGCAAAATGTGTGTTGAATGGCAGCGGTTGTCAAGATTAGTTTGAAAAATGTCAATCATCCAATTTCAAATTGTTGATATTTTTTGGGTTTGCTATTTTGATCAGCACTATTGTAAATTTTGACAATGTTTTTCGAGTAAGTAATTACTTGCAAAAAACATTTTCGAAATTTTGATAGTAAACCCTATATATTTACCAGTGGTGTGTGTGTGTGTGTGTGTGTGTGTGTGTGTGTGTGTGTGTGTGTGTGTGTGTGTGTGTGTGTGTGTGTGTGTGTGTGTGTGTGTGTGTGTGTGTGTGTGTGTGTGTGTGTGTGTGCACATCATGTACATGTTTTTTAGGAGAGCTATCTTTAAACAGTGAAATACATAGCTTCTTACCTGATGGCACAACATAGCAGTTTCTTACCACATGGCCTAAGATTATTTCTGTGAGTGCTACATACATCTTACTTCAAATGATGATGGTGATGTGCTATTGTCACAGGTGATAAGAAACAGCATTTGACAGTGAACTTATCTACCATTATGGCATAATTTCATAACTATATTTATTTATTGCTTTTGTTGATCAGGAAAGTCTGAATGGGTAGAAAATTATTTTCAGTGGAGGCATGGGAAGGAAAGCTTCACATCTAATAATATCTGTCAGTTTAGGACATACTTAACTCTTCTTACCCAGAAGTATGATGTAATTACCTGGAACATGATAATGCATATTACTTATCGACAAAAGACACTTGTCAGACAGCAGTCCTTTGAAATCCCTGTTTCTTTAAAATAATGACATGTATAACAAATAGCGATATAACACAGTGACATTATTACTGACCATTGTGTGATTCCAGGGAGAGATGCATTGCACCAGTCAACCGGTGTTATGCCATATGAGGAACCACTGCACTAGTACCAGAGCTGTCTGGGCAACCCTTGTCATGACCCTGATGCAGCTTTTCCTGCTCTGTCTACAGTTAACATCACATTAGTAACCTCCAAGCTATAACAAATCCTGTATTTTATTGCACCTACAGAGCCTTTCCAGTCTTTGAGCACAGTGACATGTATAGCATTTTATGCCATTCATTCCTGCAATGCCTCTACTGATTGCATGTCTCATCCAGTGCTTTTGTGGGGATTATGGCTTGGAACAAGGAAACAACATCATCTGTAACTAAATCTAACTATCGATTCATTTAATTTCATTTTGTTTCATTATTTATTTCCTTCCTTCCTTACATACTTGCTGTAGTGATTAAATCTTAACTACTCATCTGGGGTACTAGAGCTTTGTGCCACTTTGACCATTCTGACCAGCTTCCCTGACCACTTGTAATACATTAAAGGACTTCAAAAATTATCTAAAAACAGTTGTGCCTTCCTTCCATATTTGTTAGCTGAGATTATGCTTCTTGCATCCTTTATTTTATTATTCGTGTTATGCTTGGTGATAATTTTAGTAAACTATTTACAGGCATTTGTTTCACACAGATGAGCTAAATGTGAATCAAAATCAATTTCTGGCTGATGTACTAGGCTTTTATCCTGTTCTCTGCAGTTATCTTCAGTTTTTCTAAGTACAAAGTGACGTGTATGGGCACTAACGACTGATGTTATACAAGTGTGCGCATTTGCACTCATTAGCATTAGCCCCTTCTAGAAACCACATCATGTGGGGGCGGAAGACTCCAAATGCCATCAAATGGAGATCTTTTTTTTTCTGCCTACCTATCCATCTATATTTTTTCTTCTTCATTTTTCTCTTCATGTCAAGTTCTTAAAATGAATTGTCTGCTATTAGCTGAAGACACTGTCGACATGTCGACATTACAATTCAGTCAGCTCTCTTTGCATAATTGTTCCGCAAAGAAAAATGTTTTTAATATCAGTATTTAAATTGAAATTTTCCTCACTGACTCCATTTGCTAATTTTTAAATTCCTCCCACCTTCTTTTAAAACCTCCAACACATCCCCACAAAAATGTTTTATTTAGTTCTTTAATCACGATTCTTGAGGGAAGATGTGCAATGACCCTTTAGAGCACAATTGTTATTAAGAGACAACATTAACACTTTTAACTCACATTTATCTTTATTATTATACCCTAATTTCTTTTATCTTTTGAATGCGCTATCAGTTTTTAAATGCATTCTATTTTTCAGTGATTATATAATGTCATCTTTCTCCATCATTTTTGAAGCTATTATATTTTTTCTTGTAATTCTTGCTCTCTGTGGTATTTGCCTGCAGCATCATTTTACAGTTTTTGCACAGTATAAATCAGAACAGTGACATGGAGGTTATTTTATATGTTTTGATGTTACTGCATTCTCTTTCTGGGGCATCCCTGCAAAAGTGGTATTTCCAGTAAAAGACTGACAGCTTAATTCTAAGTATTTCTGCATTCCTGTTTTTTCTCTGTTTCATTTACCCTAGCATCAGCTTACCTGAAATAACAAGACCCCACAACAATGCAGCCTTTCTTTGGAGGACTGCATGTGTTCACAACGGCTATCCTGAGATATGACTGATTTCTTGCAACATGGGTTTCCCATCTGTCTTTCAGTCCCAGTGACCACATTATGGTGTCCATCCTACTGCAGTTCCAGACTTATTAAAAAGTTACATCTGGTGCATTTCCTATCTGTCATCACCCCTCCACTTCAAGATTTAAGCTACAGTTGGCCTTAGCACATTTTTGAGTAGACCAAGAAAAAGCATAGCTCCTCGTATTGTTTGGCTCAAGGGTTAGTCCAAATGCCTACTTTGTGGAGAAAGCACACTGGTTGACCATGCTGATGATCTGTATAAGTATTCTGATGCATACTTGTCTATACTATTTCTTGACTGACATATTTTACAAATACAAGTCCCAGAATTCTTTGCAACTAACATAAGGTATATCCAGCACTAGGAGAGTGAGCAGCCTATATTGCATGTCTGAGCGTTTATAATCTGCCCTTTGATGTCTCATGGCTTCCTTTTCCTCATGCCTTACTGACTCTTAGCCCATGAAGGATACAAGAAATGTCTGACAATGAAAGGAATTTGAATAATTCTCAAGGTGTTTTGCTACATTTCATTGTGCTATGTTACCAGTAAAATAAAATTGCCAGTAAAATAGTATTACAGCTACAAATATGAAAATATATTTTGATAAAACAAGATATAGTTCTTTAAGTACTAGAAGGAAAAATAATTCAGGTAAGTATAATATTTATTTTGAGTAAAGCTGCACTTGTGGTCATTACCTATTTCATACAAACCCAATGCACTGAAGAATTCAGAATTTTTGTGACTTGATGACCCCCCCACCAAAGAACTCCTTGTTGCACATGACTTCATGCTACACACATACACACAAATGGAGACACACAAGTACACACACACACACACACACACACACACACACACACACACACACACACACACACACAAAAGTAATTGGGTTCTGAGTCTTGCTATGAAAAGCCAAATCATTAGTTTGGTGTTGATATGATCTTTGGGGCACCTTTCATGTGCCCAGATCATTAGTCAGCTTGAGTTGAACTGACTAAAAGTCAGATTTGGGCACCAAGCCCTTTGCAGCTTTCCTACCGCTGAAGAGAGGACCCCTATATGGGCTTCAAGGATTGACAGTCAGCTAATGCTGTTCCTTTGCTGGGCGGGTAAGTCCCTGTCAGGGAGAAACCTTCTACTTTACTTGTTATCATAGAAAAATTACTTTTTAATCTAGAAAATTACATTTAAGCTAGAAAAAAATTTTTTGTTGACTATCTTGTGACTTTTCTTTACTTTTAAATGGGAGCATACTTTTTGACTTTTGTGGTAAAAAGTTGTTAAAATTGTATAAAAGTAGTTTTTCCTGAGGAGAAACTGTTGGTATTTTCCTCTTGGGGTTGTGATAAGTGTTTAAAGTGCTTTTTACTGGGGTTTTTTTCTGGAAAAAAGTTAAGTGTTAGCTACTTATGCTAAGCTTTCCCATGAATCAGGCATGATTTTTGGCTTAAACATGGAACAACATACCAGTTCCCTGACTGGTCCATCATCCAGCAATAAAAAGTAAATGAAAAAGCAGTTGTTCCCACCACAGCAGGCTGGTACAGTGCTTCAGCTGCAGGTGGGTGATTGTTGTGGTCAAAACTGGTTCCTCAGATCATCTTTTCTTTGAGTCCCTCTGGTGTTGTCTCTACAGCCACCATGAACAGACATTTAGACACATTCCCTGTGGCTGCTGGAATCCTGCTAATAGGCAAGGGAGTGCCACTATTGTTAATCCTGGGAGAAGGGACAGGAAAAGTGCTTCTGCTTGGCCAGAATGCTATACCCATTCTTGTGGAAGTTGTTACTGGCAATTTGGGGTCTGTTTTTTCCTGTTAAAATGACAGCCAATAGGAACACAAAGAAGAGACAACTCCCTTTTTCTCATTCATAACAGAAGCACAAATCATATGGCCATTAAATGGGTACACCCCTCAATCAACCAATCGTGGGTCTCCTTGCCTTCAGTACTGACTTTAAGGGAATTACTGCATTAAGACCAGGAGGGCGGTCTGCCCGTAAATTGATAATCCATCTGGCTTCAATTAGTTTGGTTTTGATAGTAACATCTCCTTGTTTCACTCCCAAATAAATCCACTCAATGACTTTAAAAATAAAAGAGTGTGTTGAAAAAAGATTTACATATAAAGCTAGAGCATTATGTTCATCCCTATCATGTATATCTCTTAGATGTTCCCTCTATAAGTGGTCTTCCCAAAATTCACAAAGACATTCAGAATCCCCCGTTACGTTAAATAGTAGCAGGACAAGGTTGGATCACATAGACAATGTCTCTAATTGTTGAAAAAGAACTTAAATCAGTGTTAGCTAATATAACCACTGTTTTTTGTGACACACATGATTTTTTTAATCAAGTTGCACATAGCCATGAATTCCATCACGGATTCTTCTAATCTTTTGTTAACCACCATGGATGTCAACAGCCTCTTTACTTCCATTCCAAATAACTATGGGGTTGAGACTATACGGAAAACATTAACAAGTGAAACCACATGAATACACACCAGCATGCTATATATGCTATTATAAATAATCCTGGAAAACAACTTTTTTGTTTATGTCCAGCTTATCTTTTGGTAACGTTGGGGGGTAGCCATAGGCAACCCCCTGTGCGAATAGTTACTCGAACCTTGTCCTAGCAAAATGGGAAAGAGTCTATGTGCTTAGCTCCACCAATCCTTGGTATAGGCATGTGGTCTTTTATGGTCGATATGTGGATGACCTCTTCTTGTTATGGGATGGTGAAGAAGAACAGTTCATCTTGTCCCTTGACTACCTAAACCATACCGCCACCTTCCTGCAATTCACAGGAAAATGGTCTTGCTCATCTATTAGTTTCCTTGATGTGACTGTTACTCTGAGAGAAGGAGGTTCTATTGATACAGAGTAGCATTCACCCTTGACATATTACCAGGAACAGCATGCGTAATGAAATCACATGGATTCAAGATGGTGTACTCAAGAAGTAGTCATAAAGAAGGAAATACAGGACTTGCAAGAAAGATTACAACTACAGGGATACACTGAAAAGGATACCTGCCCAGTTTTGAATGAACTACCTAGAAGAAGAAATCAAATTAGTATTACCGATGATAATATCATGTCCAGAGAAAAGCATAATAGTCATAAAACCAATAGACTGAGAGTGATGATTACATACAGCACTGGTAATGCACAGGTCAAAGATGTCATACAAAAGTATTGGCCTATCCTGACTCAAGACCCTAAATTATGGGAAATTGTGGGAGACGAACCCTGTTTTGGGTACAAAAATAAAAAGAATATTAAAAGACTTTTATGTACTAAAGATGGCATCTCGAAGCCACGGGCATCTGGACCTAAGGGGAGTCTTCGATGTGGAAACTGCCTGGCTTGTGATCAGATAGATAGCAAAAATTATTTTCTGCATCCTAATTCTGTCTGTGAATACATCTTTAAACATAAAGCTACTTGTGGCACCCCAAATGTGGTATATCTAGCAACCTGCACGTCATGTTCTGCCTTCTATGTTGGAAAAAACAACCAGGTATTTAAGAATAGAATTCTGAGACATCTAAGAGATATATGTGATAGAGATAAACATAATGCTCTAGCTTTACATGTAAAACTTTTTCAAACACACTCTTTTATTTTTAAAGTCATTGAGCAGATTTATTTGGGAGTGAAACAAGGAGATGTTACTAACAAAACCGAACTAAGTGAAACCAGATGGATTATCAATTTATGGACAGACTGCCCTCCTGGTCTTAATGCTGTAATTCCCTTAAAGCCATTACTGAAGGCAAGGAGACCCACGATTAGTTGATTGGGGGGTATACCCATTTAATGGCCATATGATTGGTGCTTCTGTTATGAATGAGAAAAAGGGAGTTGTTTCTTCTTTATGTTCCTATTGGCTGTCAGATTTCTATTAATGAAAAAGGGAGTCCCTGCCTAAAATATAGTCTGATGAAGGTTTACAGAAAGCGCTTATTGTGTCATAATTACAAAGGACATTGCTTTACCAAGCTTTTTGTCTTTTTACTATCTCCTAGAGAGACTGATTTTAACCAAACACGAATAAAGCATTACTATTTTTATTTTATGATACGTTGAATGGCTTTAACTGTTTTTATCAAGGAGAACAGTACTTTTAGCCATGGTGGTGTTGCTTGATATTTTCTTGTTTGTTGACTTTACTTTGCTTGCTACACCATTAGCAGTGGGAGATATTTGTTTTACTACAGTTTTCCCAGTAAAGGATACTCTTTTTCTGAGACTATTTCAAGGATGAATATTTTTTTTCATTGGGAAAACAGTGAGGTTTCTCAATCCCTCAGAACATATTATGATTTTTTATAACTGGAATTTTCAGAACCTTCACATATCTCTCCAGTTCTGTCTGCCTTGGAGGATGTTTTTGCCACATCAACCTGCTGCCCCTTAAAGAGCAGAATGATTATATAAAGTTCCTCAGGCTTTTAAGTTTTTATATACTAATCCCAGACCTGACCCACTAGCCATTATTGCTTTAGTGAATCCAGCAACAGCTAAACATTTTGTTTATAATAATCATTCTTCTTCTGACAAGGATAGGAAGGCTTTTATCAACCAGAGGAGAAGTTGTGGACAGTAATTAATAAAGAGTTGCAGGGTTTTATTTGGTAGGGAGAGAAGGCAAGAGTCAAGTGGAAAAATGTTGACCCTCCCAACAGAACAAGGAGGTTTAAGATGACCTGATTTGAAGGAATATTTTAGAGCTATACAGTTAAGGCTCTTATACATAACATATACAGAAAACTACAATTCAAAGTGGAAAGAGATGACGAAGCAGGGGAGTAATTCAAGAAATAAGGAAAGAATGGTATTTTGATCACAGATCCTGAAGGACAATAACATTTGGAAATGCAGGCTATTGATTGCTTTCCCTATCAGGGATTACTATCAGTGTACAGGCAAAGAAAAAGGGATAGGAGAATCATGAAGGAAAGATCTGCACATGTTGAGTTTTTAATTGACTCTAGAACAGAAGCTGCTGTTAAAAAGGAAAAATTTGTATTGCATATAAAATATTGCACAGCAACTATAGGGATCAATCAGAAGAGGTCAGAAAAGATTGGGAAGAGAGATATACAATTCTCAAAGAAACAATGGGAGGACATATGTATGGCTCCCAAATATGCAACAATGTCTAGAAGATTTAGGATTTTCACCTGAAGTCTTTGTATAGATACATTTATACCCCAAGCAGACTCTAAAGAAATTTTCCTCAGGTAGACGCCAAATGTTGGAGGTGTGATGGGAAAGAAAGAGATAACTGGGAACATTTGCTTTGGGAATGTAATGAGTTGGCAGACTTAAAAAATCAGTACAAAGTAGTCTGTCGGGAATACTGGGTGAGCAAACGAGTGTAACTAAGGCAATTATTTTTCTGAGCTGTGATGCGGGATCTGAATAATCTAGATATAATAAAACATTGTTAAGTTTAATTCTGGTGGCTGCCAAAAAAAAAAAAAACAATTAGTAGAAAATGCAAATCAAAGTCTAAATCACCTATACTTGAAGTATTGAATATTGTCCCAGAGAGAAAAGAATAGGAGGTGAGATCTTTACAAAAGGATAGGAATACATTACATAAAAAAATGGAAATTGTGGGAAAAATACATGCAGAAAAGTGTTTTGGAGGAGGAATGTGGTTTAAGAAAATGTAGGAATTGAATAATTTATGTAATGTTGCCTAGATTATACGATATATAACAATATAACTGATGTATAAAGTTTGTAAATATGTTCATATTACTATGTTTTGCTCATTTTTAAATAAATTTAAGTTTGCCTATTTCACATGTGGTAATTCAATAAAGGTGTTTAAAAATGACAGGAAGGCTTTTGACAAGTTTGGAGAAAAAGTGTATGCTTCTGAACCTTTCATTTTTAGAATTCACAGTTGCCCATATGTTGAAATTTCAACATATGTTGAGATTTATCCTGGCTTATTGTGGAAGTATAAGGAATGATTTTGCATCACTTTTGTCTTGTAAAGAAAATCTGCTTTGTGTAATTTGGTTTCTTCTGTTTCCCAAGTTACCACTCATTTTTTAAAATGTGACTATGACTTTATGGATACTACTTTCAGGAATGCTTTTACTGAAACTGTTTTGAAGAGGTTTTCCTGGCTGCTTTCTCAGAACCTTGCAGAGAATATCAAGAATAAAATTTTGAATTCTTCCTTGAAAAGAGATCTAATTTTGGTCCTGCTGATGCAGAACTCATTAAAAAGTTTACTGAGAGAGTTAAGCTGATTCAGGAAATGTCTCAGATTTTTCAGTCCTCTTTCTCTAAGTTTTCCAGGGGGTAGTCTCATCTAACTTTAGCATAAAACAAAATAAACAGTCACAGCAGAATACTCGTAATCAAACATTCAAAACATAATTTCGGGGAGGTTCCAAAACAAAAGTAGGATCCCCAAAAACAAAGGACAGTCCAATAAGTCAGAATGACTATATGAGGGACCTTGTCCCCCACCCCCTTCCACAGTGGTAATCCATTAAACTTCTCAGAAAGTTTGAATCTCAATTCCTCTCTTTGGCAACAGATTGTTTCAGATTAATGGGTCCTGAGCATGATTCAGCTTGGCTACAGATGGCAGTGGGAGGCTGTCTGTCCTTTTCAGGGGATTCCTCCTCATCTGCCAGACCAAACTCTTCTCTTTCTTCCAGTCTTACATTATGTGCTGTCTCAGGGTGTAATAGAAGCTGTTCCTTCTGGTCTGTCAGGAAAAGGATTCCATTCAAGAATATTTGTACTGCCAAAGAAGGAAGACTCTTGAGACCATTTCTGGATCTTTCCTTCCTGAACCAGTTTATGATAGTGTCCAAGTTCAAAATGCTTTCACTTCACAACTTGTTACCCCTTCTTACTCATCTGAGTTACTTAGAGCCATCAGATTTAAAAGATGAATATCATCACGTTACTATTCACTAGATTAAGCAAGCATTCTTAAGGTTTTCTGTGTCTGGATCACATTATCAGTTCTTTTACTATTATTTAATCTATCCACTGCTCCAAGAATGTTCACAAAGTATCTAACTCCAGTGAACCTACTGGAGACCGCAAGGGATTCACATTTTCCAGCATAAAAAAAACGTTTCTTCCACAGAAAAAAATAGATCTACATTTAGATCTACTTCTGAGGTTTTCCACCCAGATTTCCATTTCAGCAAGGGAATTCCTCAGGATTCCAGGCTGCATGGCATCCTGCAAGACTCCACATGAGAAAGACACATCAGCACCCATTGACTTTTCAAATTCCAATCTTAGGATTTGTAAAAAAGGAAATTATGTGGTGGAGACATCAGATCATCCTCCCTCTCTGGCACCCAGTCACAGCAGATGCCTCAGGCTTTGCTTGGGGATCAGTTTCAACAGACATAAAAATACAGGGTCTTTGGAACAAAAAGACCAAAATATATAAACATAAAATAGGTGTTAGTTCTTATAAATCTTCTTAATTCTCTGAATCATCTGTGGTTCTCAGGACCTCTCCAACTGTTTTTAGAAATCTCCACAGTGATGTGGTACATAATCAAGCAAGGGGGAACCAGATCTTACCCCCTGTGCAAACTAACCATATTACCATGGGCTATAGCTTTACAGCATAATCTTACTCAATGGCATGTTGCATTCCTTCAGAGCAAAAGTGTGTGGCAGACAACCTGAAGAGGACCAGGGCAGACCGTCAGGAATGAAAAACTGAATCAGAAAATCTTCCAAGATCTCATCCATCTCTAGGAAACATCTCAAGTAGATCTTTTTGCCTCCTCTCTAAACAATCAACTGGTAAATTTCTGTTCCAGGTCTCCGTGCAAGAAGGCCTGGGAGGCAGATGTCTTTTCTTTTCCTTGGACAGGAATGTTCTTGTGTCTTTTCACCCTTTTCATTGATTTCCAGGGTAATTCTGAAGATTCAGAAGGAATCCCCAAAGATCATTGTGGTAACTCCCTTCTGGAGTCAACAGTAGTTCTCCCTTCTTTTGGAAATAGCAAGGGCCAATTACCACAAAATATCTCACACACTGGATTTACTCACACAAGATAAGGGATGTTTGATACGTCTCAAACCCAAACAACTGTAGCTGACTGACTGGATGACAGAGTTTTAATACCTTTTAGGCACCTGTTTTCTGAGGACATGCAGCAGATATTAAAGGAGGCAAGAAAAAACACTTCTAGAAAATCATATATTTGCAAATGGAAAAGGTTTTCTATCTGGCACCAATAAAAGAACCAGCACCCATTCATGGCTAGTGTTTCTTTAGATTTACAACATCTGTGTGCCTTACTGTCCTACTATGGCCTGTCTTAGTCCTCTATCAAGGTTCATCTGTCCCAATTTCAACATTTCTTCCCATGGGTCTCCCAGTTTTAATGCAGTCTCATGATAAAATGTTTTTGAAAGGGCTTATGCATAAGAAGTCTTCTAGAAAAAAACAGTGGCTCCTCCTTCTAATCTTAATTTTGTGTTAAGAAAACTAATACTTACTCCATTTGAAAAAGCTCATCAGTCTGACATTAGGATTTTAAGATGGAGGACAGATTTACTCATTACTTTGATGTCTGCAAGAAGAGTACCTCAGCTGCAAGCTCTTATGGTGGGTCAACTTTATTTCATTTTCTACAAAGATAGTGATTCTTTGAGAACTAATCCTTTGTTTATGTTTAAAGCGGTATCTGAGTTTACCTTTAACCATTCTATCTATCTCCCTATCTTCTTTTGAGAACCTAAAAATGAGGGGAAAAGGAAACTTTACAGAACAAAATTTTTGGAACTTCTGATCAGTTAATTTCTTCTGAAGGTTAGAAGAACCTTGGTCAAAGCAGACTATTTCCAAATGGTTGTCTCAGGCTATTATCTTCTGTTATTCCCATCATAACACAACTATTCCAGGAAGGGTCAAGGCTTACTCTACCTGGGCCTTAGTTGGGCCTTGGCTTCATCTTTGGCATTTTGGCAAGGGTTGGATTCTAAAAGCATTCTAGAAGCAGGGGCTTGGTGTTCTGCACCTACTTTTATAAAGCACTATAAACTAGACTCCTTCTCCAGGTCTAGGCAAGCTTTGCTGGGACCATTCTCAGGGGCTCCTGGACCCTTTTCTTTTCTCCTTATGTTGTGTCTTCGCTTTCTTCCTGGTTGAGCCCTGAGCATGCTCTGGTCTGCTAATGATTGGCAGTGGATTTACATTTTACATGCGCCGAGTTGCTGACCTTCAAACCTTCAGAACTGAAGGCATTCACCATTCTCCAATACCTAGAAGACGCTTAGACTGAGAAGAACACACAACATCTTACCAGAGGCTGACTAACAAGCAACCACCACCACTTTTCTCCTTATAATTCTTCTAAGCTATTGTAATCTATTCATTTAGCTTAGGCTACTACTGCAGTGATTATAATGATGAACATAGTACTTAACTGGTGGTAAACTTACCATAACAGTAGATGTTTAATGATCGCTGCTGTTGCACCTGCTCCTACCCTCAATCC
Organism: Protopterus annectens; assembly: GCF_019279795.1. Lineage (NCBI taxonomy): Eukaryota > Metazoa > Chordata > Ceratodontiformes > Protopteridae > Protopterus > Protopterus annectens. The sequence goes on from NC_056743.1 coordinate 1,274,390,384, forward strand.
CCCTTATTTTTGTTGAATTTTTTTGCTAGGTTGTGGACAAGTATTTTTTTATCTTTTACTTGCATTGTCCTCTGAGGGCTTAGCCTTCTTCTATCTCTATTGGCATGAATGCTCTGAAGGGCTTTATGCCCAAATCTGACATTTAGTCAGCTCAGCTTGAGCTGACTAACTGAGTACTTGTAAAATGCCCTGAAGTTTTGGAAGCTGTCCTTCTGTTATACATGATACAGGATAATACCCATATAGCTTAAGCTACTGCAGCAGTGGTTATTCAAACATCTACTGTTACAGTAGGTTTAACTGACATTTGTTAACCGGGATAGTCCAACTGGGTTACATAACCTGTTTTCAGCAAAGGCACAAGGAGGAAAGCTCCACATTTAGAAGTTTAGGTACATACCCAAGATAAAATTGCAATAATTACAATAATACTGTAATAATGAGTATGGAAGGATACAGAAGGGATATCCCTCCGCCTTTCTTTTTTGGTCTATCTACTCTATAAATGGTATAGCTGGGAGGTGTAATTTGTGTTAGTGTTAGTATATCTGGTTTGTTTTGTTCTATCTAGGTATGCAGAGGTGTTATCTTGTTGCATGTACTTCCATGGGTTTGGGTGTACATCTCCACTCTGTAATAGGATGAAGATTAGATAAGTATACAATGAGTTATATTTTGTGCTAGAGGTTGAAGTTAGGGGTATAAAATGGGGTTTGAATGACACAGTAATTGCTATCCAGGGACTAGAGATATATGGGAGGGTATAGTGGAACAGGTGAGGAGAGATGCTAGAGTAGTAGTTTTGTTTGTAAGACAGATTGGTGGAGGTGAGGTGGTTTGGTAGGAGAGAGTTGTAGCAAACCTAAGGAGTATTAGCAATGAGGTTAGACAGGAAAAAAAGTATCATGTTGGGGGAAATGAGTAAATGATATTTATACAACAGCCCCCCCATTGATATCCCAAAATGTGCACTCTGATTGGTCACCCCACCCCACCCAGTAGTATTCTGTGTCAAGCAAACACAAGCTCCAGGCAGGAGTTACAATCCAAAACAATGTTTGTCTTGTTGGTGTGACACATGTAATGTGCATCCCTTATTTTTTTATATGTGAAGCCTGGGGGTAGCCAATTATACATCATGGGAGTCACTGATGTGTAATTGGCTACCCCCTTAAGGTGAAACAAATTTTCAAAAATGACCACCATATGACTAGTTACATGAAATAAAATTATATACACCAATAATTGATACTAAATACGTAATTCAATTCTGAAAATGTCTCAGGTTTGTGGTGGGAAGATCCGATTAACTTGTGCTTCATTAAAGATTTGAGCAGCTTATTCCATGCTAGCGATCAGTAGTAATTATCATATTTGTTCAATGAGAATGGAGCTATTCTTAAAGGGTTTTGCTAGGATAGCACATACCCTGGGGCTTAGTATAGTCAACTCTGTCTGTAGCACAGCATTACTTCAGTCCTTTCCTGAACAGTCTCCGTAATTACAACCCCCAGTAATTGAACGGACTTGAGGTAAAAAAGCACTGACTTGAAGGATGAACAGTAAAATAGTGGAGTCATAGATAAATAGAAAAAATGTAGATATATATAAAAAACACATATATTCGGTATACATTTCCTGCTGTTCAGATCCTTTGTACAATATAGAGTATTATTTACTGTAGCCAGTAGTTTTCCAGGTTTGGAACCATTTATTGATAAAAAGTGAAGACTTGCATTATTCTGAACCTTCTCATTCCTAATACAGTTAACAGCCTTCATTTTGTATTAAATACTTATCTGAAACTGTGATTTTTCCATGTGTATAAATAGTAGTTGCAGCCACATGGCTTTACTGTGAGAACTATGTTTGACCTGCTCAGAAGATGAGCATGCCTTCATTCTTTTGCCTGATTTTTTAAAACAACATTTTAAAACTTTAAGTCAGAAGAATGATCATTATATGTGGGCTCATTATAGTGTTTCCATTGTTAGCAGATGCGGTGTAATTAGTCAGAAAACCAGCTGTAAACTAAAGTCATTCAAGACTGCAGGATGCAATTGCACTTTGCATGAAAGTTAGAGAACAGAGCAGAAGCAGACAGACCATTATGCATTTGCCTAGGTAAACTGAACAATGATCTAGGAAAATGTAACTCTGTTCAAAACAAATTGTTTTAACACTGTCATAGCTATTTGTAGGGTCTGTACACAATCTTTTGTGGCATGGTGAATACCTGTATGTACAATTTAACATATAGACATGCATTTTTTATTCCTCTCCCCACCTCCATTGCTGATATCCGTCCATATTCCCACATGAACCCAGTTATTCCATTTTTTGTAGGAGCTGCTTTATCCCTTAGGACAGGTGGACCCTTCTTTTCCAGGGAGAGATGGTCTTGAGGCAGCTCCTGAATAAAAGTGTCATTCACCTCTGAAGGGTGAAAGTTGGAAAACTGGCATCATATATGTACCAGAGTAGGAGTTTTGCTACGTATGCAAAAGGGAGGGGGAAAACCTTAACTGATCACCACACATGGCATTTGATCAATTTCCCCTGCTGTCAGTCTTTCAGTACATTTGCCAGTCTCCACTGGAAAAAAAAAAAGGGAAAAGTACAAAATAAGCAGTTTATTGATGACCCAAAAAAGTTTTCTACAGAATAGAGAAACAAGGTAAAAGAAATCGAAAGACCACCAAAAAGAAGAAACAGATACATTTTAGAGAAGTGTCTATGAAGATAGAAGAAGTAAAAGAAAGAATAAGAAGTTTAAAGGTACAGGATATGAAATGGGATGAAGTAACAGCCAGAGAGATTGAAACAAAGTTAAGAAAAGGCTCTAATTGGAAAACCCCAGGCCTAGATGCAGTACCTAACTTCTGGCTAAAAGTATTAGCATCTTTGCACAAAGATTTAGCCATGAGTAAGAATTATTGATATGCGCACCCTGAACAGACAACAAACTGGCTAACAACAGAAAAACAATGTTCCTACTTAAAGGACAACAACAGGATTATATTATTAAATGCTTAACTTCTGTGTCCTTTTTCTCCCTATTTACTGTCCCTGCTATGAATAAACAACAATACAGCATGTAAAATATTTTATATCAACTGTTTTTCTCCACTAGAACAGTGCCTTACTGTACTGTGGTGGTTTCACTTTCAAAAACTTTTATCCCACCCTGGAAAAGCTTGCTGCAGTCTCCAATTCATTGACATCATGAAGGTCAGTGAATACATGTAATTTTCTGGCCAATTCCCTCCCCAAACTGACATCACCACAACCATCCTAAAAGCCCACCCATGCTGTGATGTCACAGCTCCTTGGTCCTTTCCCTACCCATACAGATAGTAAAGGCTAGAACAAGGAAACAGTACATGAGTCAAGTCTCCAGCTGTGAGCTGTCAATCACTGCAGGTAATAGCTCAAATTACCCTTAGCACTTTGACAGCTAGCTAAGTTAGGCATGAAGGGGAATGGGAGATGAGTCAAAGTAGTGCAATTCAGGCTTCATAAAAGACTGCAATTTAGCCATTCTAAAAAGAAGCAGCTGTAAAAAGCACTTTGAAAGTCTATTCTGTGGCATTTGCATGGTTTGTGTTTTAAGTAGTCACCGAATGGCATGAAATGTTACTTAAAACTGACTGAAAGACAACAGTTGTTGTGTCTTTTGGCTTTTCCTGGTTAGGGGTCGCCACAGCAGAACTCCGGTTCGCTAATGATTGGCAGTTGATTTTTACATGCTGAGTTGCCAGCCCTAATACACAACCTTCAATGAAGGTACGCCCATTCACGCATGCCTCCACGCAGAGGACGCTCTAGCTGAGAGTTGAACCGGTCAGTGTCTTACTGTGAGCCGACAACGCTAAGAGTATATGCATGTAAAATCAATAGTGACAGGAACTTTAGGAAGAGGCCTGCATGATGTATTTTTTTACAGACAAGCACTGCATTGTGGGATACCCAGAGACAGACTAAACAATCAGAATTACTTCAAGATGCCAGACTCCATGTGGTCAGACTCAGAAATTACATATGAAAATATTTAAAAAACTGTTAATAGTCCCAGAGTGGTATTAACATGTAGGAAACACCAAACCATGATGAAATAAGCATGTTTTTTGAGTCTGGGGTGGTGGTTTTCCTTTAAGAGTGAACTTGCAAGTTACCCTAAAAATTATAGACCAATAACTTGCCTTCTGACAATGTACAAACTAAACACTGGAATTGAAGCGAACAGAGTTTATAGTCATTTAGAAGAAAACTCAATTATGGCAATAGAACTAAAGGGCAATCAAAGAAAGTCATATGGAACAAAGGATCATTTGCTGTTAAATAAAGTCATAGTGGAGAATTGTAAAAAAGAGGAAGAATCTAAGTATGGCATGGAGTGACTACAAAAAAGCATTTGATAGTACCCCACAATTCATGGAGTGCTTAAAAATGTATATGATACACTCTACACTGATTGACTACATTACAGTAACCATGAAGCATTGGCAGACCACTTTGCAATTAAGCCTTGATAAAGGACAAATTAGTATTCCAGGAATAACAATTCAAACGGGGATATTCCAGGGTGACTCTATCACCGCTGTTATTCTGCCTTGCCCTTAACCCATTAAGCAGTCTAGTTAACAGCTTAGGCCATGGCTATAAGTTGGCTCCTAGAAAACAATAAAAAAGACCTCATCTTCTCCTTGTCGATGATTTAAAACTGTATAGCTCATCAAATGAGGAATTGAAAGCACAACTACAAGTTATCAAAACATTTTCAGATGATACAAGAATGTCATTTGGTCTTGATAAATGTGCAAAAGCAACCTTTAAAGCAGGAAAACTGCAGGACCAGGAAAACATCAGTTTGGGACTTGAATGTAAAATAAAAGAACTTGAGCAAGAGGGAGTGTATAAATATTTGGGAATTGATGAAAGATCAACAATAAAACATGAACAAATGTGAATAAAACTTAGTAAGGAATACTTTAAAAGACTTAAATTAATCTTGAAAACAATGTTGACATCTAGGAACAAAATTCAAGCTAGAAACCAATTTGCTCTTCCTGTCCTTTGTACAGTTCTGGAGTGATTGACTGAACCCAAAATGTATTGAATAGATTAGATAGGAAAACAAGAAGGATGTTTCATGCTCACCAAATGATTTATAAAAATCAGTGTATGCCAAGATTATATATATCCCATTCTGAAGGAGGGATGGGCCACCTTGAAATTGATTACATATATATAAATCTGCAACTGTGGGACTCCACACATATCTGCTGAACTCACAAGACACAAATATAGTGAAAGTTTTGAAACATGAGGAAAATAAATCTAAGATGAATTCCCTGCTTAGGCTAGCAGAAGAATATCGGCATCAAGCAAGAATGGAAATCAAACCACAAGTAGATAAAAATCAGGCAGCAACTGACTGTGCCAAAAACAAAAGAAAGAATATAAGGTGAAAAACGAGATGAGAAGGCAAAAACTGTGGAAAATACATAAATATAGTTGCAAGTATAGAAACCTCCTAGAAGACCCTCATGTTGATCAGGAACAAATGCAGGAATGGTTAATGAAAGGTGAACTCAAACCAAGAGATGAAAGTTTAAAATTGGCAGCAGAAGATAGTGGGCTATGTACACGTTGGTTTACTAAGTCCATTGAACATGTGGGAGAAAAAGACAAATGTAGGTTTTGTAAAACAGAACTGGAAACAGTTGCACACCTCGTTGCTGATTGCCACATACTAATGGCAGAAGAACTGTATACTGAAAGGCATAATAATATGGCAAGACTGCTGCACCGGGGATTGTGCAAACATTATGGTACTGAAGTGGCTGAAAAACACTGGGAACATGAGCAACAAAACATCATAGAAAATGATGGTCTACATCACATGGGATCATCCATTACCAGCAGTTCAAAAGACAGATGCGAGAAAACCGGATATACTGGTCCAAGAAAAGAAGGCATCGCTACACCCAGTGACTATACTGTGTCGCATACAGAGAGACACAAAGTCATAAAATATCAGGATTTCCAAGCAGAAATGAGAGCAATGTGGAAGAAAGATGCCCAGATAGTTTCAATAGTAGTAGGAGCAATAGGTCTTCTAAAAACAGAATCTACAATCAGAAGGAGTTATTACTGGGAACATTGTGGGTGCTGAGAAGAGCACTTTTAGCTGAAATCAAAGACTGTAACAATACTAATTTCATGAACTTTAATCATACTTTGACTTAAGAATGGGGTCCAGTCAAGTCATGGTATTAGAAACCCAAAAGATTTGAAGAAATTAAAAAAAGGGAGTGTTCTATTATGAGAGGAAAACCACAATTTTCCCTCGGGATGGGTGATATGGAATAAGTTGATCAATCTCATAACCAACACCACCTGTCTTTTTCAGTGCCTGAGACACTATTCAAACTTGGGTCATCCTGATTGTATTCAGAACCCCATCTTTATATGCCATGAAGCCAACCTGTTTAGCCACTCACTGCTATTCCTTCCCTACCTGCCTCTTCCAGCATCCGTGACACTGCTTACTACTTGGGCTCAGGTTATCTGGGTTTAGACAGGTCTCCAATTTTCTGCACTACTGAGCCAGGCTATGATACATATTTGTAAAATATGTAATTAATCATTTTAGGTGAGTGCATTAGCACACACAGCATGCTTTTGCGCCATGTTTTTCTGTGTAATGAGATTTTATGTGAAAACATTTATGCAATGAAAGAGGCAAAATGAGAAAGTCTGAGTGTATGTGTGTGTAGATCTGTTTGCAAGCATGTATTATTGTACGCGTTTATGAATATATCAATGTGCATGATTGTGAGAGCATGCAGTGACTGTATGTAGTAGTATATTACTGTCACAGAAAAGTGCACTTGTATTATGTACTTCTAGGCAGAGGGATATTCATATACAAAAAAGAAGGGGAAAACTTTTGGCAGAGTGGGATAATATAGGGAAAGTCAGAATTTGTGGAAGCAATAGGGTTACTCTTTTCTTTATACATTTTTCCTGTATGAGCAGTTGTGTCCTGTGGGAGGAAAAATGTGAACAATGACAAATGTCCTTAGATTTTTGACAAAAAGCTTTTCATGAGTTTTCTTTAATAGTTGCATGAAACAATTATTTATTTTTTTTAATCTGGAACATCTACTTTTATATGAAACAGCATAAGCAACTCAAAATTCTACAAGACTAAGCTTTTATTTCGGCAAAAAAAAGAGCCATTTAGTCCTTTGCATGTTGTAGGTATAGTGCAAAATCTCACATTTCAGTAAAAAAAGTTCCACTGGGCATTTGAAAAGGTGGCAATCTTACAGAAGCAATGAGAGAGTGGAATTCACATTACAATGGTCTTTCAGAAGTACTGCCAGTAATCACTGAATCAAGGAAAGTGTGGAGTTTTGTTTCAAAGTTCCCAGAATAATTCATTTCAACAATAATGCTGATATTCACAGAGTGAAGGAAAACACAGTTTTTTCATAAATTCATGGATTTACAAAAACACTTTTTTTAAAGGTCGTGTCTGCATTCATAGAACCAAGTAGAACCAAGGAAAGTGTACCTTTCTGTCTTACGATTCAAATTATAATGGAATGATTTTCTTTCAAAGCTATGGGCTGACAAGGCCATGACTCATAAGTATCTTGCTCTCAGTATAAACACATATGTTAAACTTCAGAAATGTGACCTGTAGTCGTGACTTATTAAAACGTAATGTACCTACTAATAGCATTCACGTACACTACACCAGTCTGTATCCTGCCAACAAACAATATTATTTCCTCGTTAGTGAAACTCTGAAACAAATGCTGAAAGATTAATATGCATTGGACTGGTATAGGGTGGACAGATTAGTCATGTAAGCATCCGTGATATGTGCCATATGGACCTGGCTCCAAGAGAAGAACATCCATCTGGACACTGTGCCATCTACAGTCAAACAAAACAGAACAGAGTGCTTACATATTATCGCAACCAGTTACCAGCTGTGTTTTCACAGCCCAGTTTTATCATGAACAGTTAATTTTCTGGTCCAAATACATTCATATGTATATTATTAAACACGTCTGTAGAAATATTAAAAGAAAACAGTGAAATAGTATATCATTAAAATGCTTCTTCTATGGATATCGCAACCAGATTCCAAGTGTGTGTTCATAGGATCATAGGATCATAGGAAGTTACTAGGTTATTGGCCCTGAGTCCCTTATAAGCCTAGCCAAGAGTTTAGCCCATGCATAGACAAATCAGCACCCGATGCCCCTGTCCAGCAGGGACATGAGTTGAATCCCAGGGATGTATTTTCTATTTCCCATCAAGTTATCCAGGTTGCACTTAAAAAGGGGTAAAGACGTACTCTGCTTGACATGGTGAAGGAGTCTATTCCATAGATGGGGGAGTCTCAAGGAGACACATCTGTCCTGCCAACAAATCCTACTGATGTCATAGACCAGTTTGAGGCCACATGTGTGGGTTACTTGAGTGGAGCTTGATTTGCAGATATGCAGCAGTCCCATCAAGGCGGGGTCTGAGATCACCTTGTATGCCAGACAGAGGTCACCTCTGATGAGTCTGTATAAAACAGAGTAGAGGGATAGGGCTTTTAGCCTATCTGTGTATGGTAGATTTTTGAGGCCCTGGATTCTCCTGGTGAGGAATCTCTGTGCTTTGCGAGGTACATGCCAAAGGGGACATTGTACTCAATAATGGGCCTTATAAGGGAGGAATACAAGGATGTTATGACCTCCTTGTCCCTGAATGAATTACCCTTACTTATGAGGTGGGCCATGTAGAAAGCTTTCCATACAAAGGAAGCAACATGGTGGTCAAAAGTCAGGTTGCTATCAATGTGAGTGTCCAAATCCCTCATAACTGACTGCGTGCTTAGGACATTGTTATTAATGTGATAATTTGTGGGGATATCACTCTCCCCAAAAGGGATGATGATGCATTTTTTTGTATTCAGCTTGAGGCCATGTTTCTGGCACCAGTCATTTGTTTGGGTGAGACCCTCTTGGAGGATGTCTATGTCATTAGGGGAATTGTTGACAGTCATCTGCAAACTTAGTTAGCCATAGCTCAATGGTTTTGGCCTGCACCTCAGAAAAGTATATCCAAATAACAGAGGCTTCAAGACCGAACCATGGGATATAGCACTCAATATGGGTCTATTGCTTGAGGTGGCTTCCTCTATTTTGACTAGGTGGGTTCATCAGTGAGCCATTTAGCTACCCATCTGGTAACATATGAATTGATGACTATTGGAGAGAGTTTATCTATTATGCCCGAGTGGAGAATAGTGTCAAAGGCTTTGGCCAGGTCAAGGTAGGCAGTTTGCACTGTCTTCCCCTCATCCATGGCTTTGGTGATTGTCTCAAAAAAGTCAACCAAATTTAACAGACATGACCTCCCCTTGATGAAGCCAAACTGTATGGGTTCACATGTTTGGAGGTTGCCAATGTCCTTGTTAATGAGGTCCATGATAACCCATTCCATGGCCATACAGATCAGGCTAGCTAGGATGATGGGTCTATAATTTCCTGGATCAGTGGAGACTCTACCTTTGTGTAAAGAGGTGGCAGTGGCAGTATTCCACTCAGATGGGACAAAGCCGGTACTCAGGCTTTGGTTGAATAGGGTGCCTATTGGTGCTGTAAGTTCCTGCCTGAGTTCATGTAGGATGCAGCCTGGGATATTATCGGGTCCCATGGAGGCTGTATTTTTTTCCTTTGAGAGAGCAGTGATGATGTTTTCCATAGATATAAGGGGAAGGGGGCAGGTACTGGGGATGTCATGATTTACTGATAGGGGGGACAGAGGGGTGAAATTTTCACTGACTCTGTCAGCCAGCAAGTTTGCTATATCTACTGCATTTGTATATGTGGTGTCCTTGACCACCAGTTCTGAACAGATCTGGGTGCTACCTTTAAGATTACGGACATATGTGAAGAAGGCCTTATGATTGTCTCTGGTAGATGTGGCCAATCACAGGGCAGTTTTATCATGAACAGTAAATTATGTGGTCCAAATACATTGAAATGTATATTATTACACATTTCACTACAAATATTAAAAGGAAAGCACTGAAATGGCATTGCATTACAATGCTTCTTGTACGAGTGTCCGGGACGTTTTCATGGGGACCCACAGTCAGAATGCTTATGCTGAACGCATTCATGCATGGTAGAAAAATACCCGAAGGGCACTTCCTGAAAGGGAGTGGTGTGGCTCCAAGGGATAAACTTACATACCTGCACTTAAAACTAAAGGACAATTTGTAAATATGAATGTAGTTCACTTACAAAGTGAACCGAACAACATTTTTGTACCGGCATGCATTCTCTGAAGAGCACCGCTTAAATACAAAAGCAAGGAGACTTGACACATATGATAGGTGGTCCTTGTTTTACTTTTCTGGGAAAAACAACTAATTAGTCACATTTATATGTAAAATTCTTTTCAAAATCTGGGCGAAGTATATATAATATATATTGAGACAAGAAAGGGTTGTAAATGAGCCACTTCTCCTGCTCTGAATCTGGTTGCGATAATACATAAGTACACAGAACAGAACAGAATAGCAATAGGAAAGTAGATAATATGATGCAGGGTGCGTTACCATAGATGTGTTAGAAAGGGCATTGCATTCCTTAGGCAAGACAAGCACAAACAGCATCTGGTGGACCAATATGCAATTTGATATGCTCCGATATACAATTATTCCAGAATTATGCTTACCACTGCATATGACATGCATGTCACAGTGTCAATGGCTAAACATCCAGTATATTCACCTTTGATGCTGGAAGATGTGAAGGCTGTGGGTTCTTCTCTCAACTCAGGTGACTGGACTCATTTTTAATTATCAACAGCACTAAAAAAATGTATGTGCAAACTAGAGTATTTATCGTGACACTTGAAAATATCTATTTAAAAATATAGAAAAAATATCCAACAATATGAATCACATTTAATCCTATTAAATCTTTCATATTTCTGATATAATATGCATTGTTTAATGGGATTTAACCTGTTCCCCCAATTTCCTGTACTTTCTAGGGCCTGTAGATGGCTTTCCTTTGTGCAGAGGGATGACTGTTGCTGTTTTCCATTCATAGGTTCATAGGTTCATACTAGGCTATCTGCCCTAGGGCATTTACAAGCCTAGTCAGAGTATGTTTGGCTTTCGCCACCCTTTTTAGATTAGTTGACTGTGCCTCTGTATAGTAGGTAACAGAAGATAGCCCATTTAAGGTTAGTTTACCGTGCCTCTGTCTAGCAGTGACACAGAAGAGATCCCAGGGGTAAATTTACGATCTCCCATCCAAACGTCAAGATTCTTCTTGAAGAGGTCATTGAGGGGCTCTGTCTAACATGGATTGGGATTTTGTTCCAGAGTGAGGGGAGCCTCTGGGATATGAATCTGTCCCTCCAGCATGTTCTATTTATTTCTGTGCTGAGGTTTAAGTCACTGGAGCATGTAGCTCTGATGGATTTGGATTTCTTGAGGTGGAGCATGTCCATTAATTCAGGGTTGGACATGGCTTTATACATCAGGCACAGGTCACCTCTGAGTAGGTGGTAAGCAACTGAGTAGAGCTGGAGTTTCTTTAGCCTAACTGGGCATCTGTTTGAGTCCCTTGATCCTCTTGGTGAGGTACTTTTGGGGTCTTTCTAGTTGTAGCAGGTGTCAGGTAAGGTACATCCCAAATGGGACATTATATTCAATTATGGGCCTGATGAGTGATGAGTAGAGGGGCACAATGACCTCTCTTGATCTAGATGTGAACCCCTTTGTGATAAGGTGGGCTATATAGAATGTCTTTCTAACCACTTTGACAATGTGATTGTCAAAGGAGAGATTGCAATCTACTTAGGTCCCCAAATCCCTAATTACTTCTTCCATACTTAATGGATTACCACCTATGTGGTAATTTGTGGGCACTTTGTTTTTCCCAGAGGTGATGACTATGCACTTTTTGGCATTTAGCTTTAGGCCATGGCTCTGGCACCAGTTATCTGTCTGTGTGAGACCTTTTTGGAGGATGCTTGTGTCAGCCGGTGAGTCGATTATGGCCCCCAGTTTGCAGTCATCTGCAAACTTTGTCAGCCATAGTCCTCCTGTGTTAGCCTGTACCTCAGAGAAATATATACCGAACAAGAGAGGTCCCAGGACTGAGCCTTGTGGATGCCACTTGTAAATGGTTTAGAGTCTGACATGGCACCTGCAATTCTGACCATGTGGGTTCTATCCCTAAGCCAGTTTGCAACCCATCTTGTGACATAGGGGTTGATATTTAAGTTGGTGAGCTTATTTATGATGCCCGAGTGGGGTATTGTGTCGAAGGCTTTTGCAAGGTCAAGGTAGGCTGTGTGGACTACCTTCCCTTCGTCTATGGCCTTGGTGACTGTTTCAAAGAAATTGACCAGGTTCAAGAGGCAAGATCTGCCCTTAACAAAGCCGCATTGGGTAGGATCCAGTGTTTGGAGGTTCCCAATGTCTTTGTATATGGGTTCCATGATGATACGCTCCATAGCTTTGCAGACCAGGCTAGTTAGGCTTACAGGGCGATAGTTTCCGGGGTCTGTTGTGGCACCACCTTTATGAAGTGGGACCGCTGTTGCTGTACGCCATTCTTTGGGTACATATCCTTTTGTAAGGCTGAGACTGAATAGTGATTTTAAGTGAGGGTTCAGTTCTTCTTGGAGCTCATGTAAAACGCAGCCCAGGACACCGTCCGGTCCCATTGATGCTGTGTTTTTTGCTTTGGAGAGGGCAGCTCTCACCTGTCCATCTCTGATGTCAGGGAGGCTACACTCTGTTGGGATAGTAATTTGCACATTTGGGGGGGAAGGGGGGGGAGTTTGCGCTGAACCTGTTTGCCAGGATGTTGGCAATGTCTGTGGGTTCAGTGTATTTTTTGTCATTTTGCACTGACTCAGAGCATATCTGGGAGCTTCCACCCAGGTTTCTGACATAACTAAAGAAGGCCTTGTGATTGTCTTTAGAGTCTTGTGCAATTTTTCTTTCAAAGCTAGCCTTAGATGATTTTATGAGGAATCATAGTTTCTTGCTAGTACTGATCAGAGTTGCCTTCCCTTTCAGGGATTTTGCTCTATCATGTAGTAGCTTCCTCCTTCTGTTGTACAGCTTATTTATGGCTGGGGTCCACCAGACAGGTCTCCTGCCCTTGGAGGAGTGTGTCTTGGTTTTATTTGGGATAGCATGATCCATGCATTCCTGTAGGTATCCATAGAATGCGTTTGTAAAGGATTCTGCGGTTTGGGCCGTATTTTCCACTGGCCCTGGGGCTTTGAATGATTCCACCTCGGTTTTGAGAAATGGGAAGTTTGCTTTTGAGAAGTTTCCTTTGCTGGGGGTGGGGACGGGATATGGATGTCCATAGTGATTAATTTATGGTCAGATCTTACCAATGAGGGGTATACCTCTGGTATGGAACATAGAGTCTCCATGTTGGTGATGATCAGGTCCAATATGTTTTCTCCTCTTGTGGGAATGGTGACCAGTTGTTCCATAGCATTTGAGTTTATAATTTCTAGGAACCATTGGGCTAGGGTGTTGGGGCTTGAGTAGTGCTCCCAGTCTATGTTTGGGTAGTTAAAGTCACCCAATATAATGGTGTTTGGAGAGACCTTCATATTCTCCAGTGTCTTCAGGAAAGCTGAGTGGGGTTCCTGAGTATGGGAGGATGGTCTGTAGCAGACTACAAACTGGAAGGCAGTTTTGCCCACTGTTAGTTGCACATGGATGGTCTCAGATGCTTTGTGCAGTGCCACTAGGTATGGGTACCTTTGATGAATATGGATACTCCCCCTCCTCTTGTGGTTCGGTCCGAGTTTTGGGGCCGAAAAGCATAGTATGAGGTATAGCCTGGTAGTGCTGGGGTGCTCTTGGGAGCCTTGAACCAGGTTTCTGTTACTGCACAGATATTGATATTCTCCATACTGAGGAGAGCCTCGAGTGCGTGCATCTTGAGGTTTAGACTTCTGGCGTTGAGCAGCATTACCCTTAGTTTCTTTTGCCTTGTGTTGTCTAAGGAGGCGGGTTTGTCTTTTGAGCCTTGCCTAAAAAAGGCACTATGGGGTGGCAAGAGCATTGGCCAGTATTTGAAAACCCAGGGGTGACAGGTGCAAGCCGTCCCTAGCGAAGCAACGTGGCTTGTCAAGCATTTCATCCCAGGCTGACAGACATTGGATCCCCTTTGAGTGACACCAATACTTTAGCCAATTGTTGAAATTGATAATTTTATCTTTATACTGTGGTATCATTCTTGGTGAGGGTAAGATACTACTCAAGGTAAGGTCAGGGTCATACCGGCCTGGGCCACATGATCAGAGAGCTCCTCTATGACTCTTTTCATGTAATCCAGGGAGGTACGTCTCAGGTCATTCACACCAGCATGGACAATGACGGAGTCATGAAGCACGAAGCCTGTCTGAAGGTTGTAGTTAAATAGCAATAGGTCATGTTTCATGGAGGTCTATGTTTGGCTACTGAAATTAAAAAAACATCAACGGCTAAATACCGAATGATAAACATCGAATATGAACATTACCGAACAACAGCTTCTACGAAAATAAATTCATGAAATGGCCATAGACAGCCAACATCACGAACACAACCAACCAAGGTGGGGGCTTCACCCCCCCCAATGTGGGGGCTGTACCCCTTACATCCCCCTAACTATATATATATATATATATATATATATAAACTCTGAGATCGCACTACAGTGGGGAATAGGGCAAATTTAAAAGGCTTCCCTTCACTTACCTTATGTGTCGTGTTACTTCCTGGTTGTTGGCCAACCGCGGCCATTTGAAGAATTTATTTTCATAGAAGTTGTTGTTCAGTAATGTTCGTATTCAATGTTTACCACTCAGTATTTAGCCATTCACATTTTTTTTTAATTTTGGTGGCCAAGCATGGACCTGTTTCATGCTATTTAGAAGGCATCTTAGGATATTGTCTGGATCCATTGATGCAGTCTACTTGGCTTAGAGAGAGCATTAAGGACCTGTTCCCTGGTGATAGCAGGGAGAGTTATATTTGATGGTATTTCTTGAGGGAAGGTTGAGGGGGAGACAGGAGTAAAGTTGGAGCTGAATTTGTCAGCCAGTAGGTTTGCTATATCTTCTAACTCAGTACAGGTGATTCCATTTACAATGAGCTCTGCACATAACTGTGTATTGCCATTGATGTTGTGGACATAGCTAAAGAACCCCTTGTGGTTGTCCTTGGCCTGGGAGGCCAAGTGTACCTCAAATTTGACTTTGACAGAATTTATTTGTCCTCTGAGTTGGTTATTTAGTTTGATGAAAGTGCTTTTGTCCTGCTGGGTGCTGCACCTCCTAATTTTTGCCATGATGTTCTTCCTTTTGTTATAACTATTATTCATGTTAGCCTATAGATGTTCTAATTCCACCATGGTGCTTTTATTTTTGAGTTAGTTCTGTACTTCTTCCTGGTGGGTACAGCTGTATCTATGAAGCTATTAACATTCTTTTATAGGGTTTCCTGGGAACCATTCTGCATAGGCAGCAGTGTTCTCAGGGTTTATGAGGACATGACATTTTGCCAGTCTATTACTTAGTGGTAATAAGTTAGCCTTAGAGTAGTTCCTGAATATTCCAGGATTAGCTAGACTTCCCAGTTTTATTTTATTTCAAAGGAGGCTATTTTATGTTCTTACTTACTAGGGAGTATGCAGCACTCTCCCATATGTATTGACAATCAGGTCCAGGGAGTTTGTGTGTACAAAATCCAGAAATTACTGTGTATGTATGTTTCAAAACAACGATAGCTGGTTCATCAAGGCTAGCGTAATTCTTTACAATTCCTTATTCTCAAAATGAAACCAAGAAAGAAAAACTTGATTAAAAATGATTTAATGAAATAAAAATGATAAAAAACAAGTATGTCAAGTCCCTTTATCATACGATAAGCGCTTTCGAGTTAATCTTCCTCAGATCGTAGTAAAATATGGGACAGTCATTCACTTAAATAAAAAGTAACTATAATTGCTCATCCAATGAAATTGAAGTCAGTATAATGTCAACCAATAATTTCTGGAGATTTTCCATCCATCCTACTCCAATCAAAAAGACAGCCAATCCTTATTGACACACCTCCTTCCATGCATACGAGGACAGAACCTTATTATGTATACAAAATAGGTGATGTAGATAGCCAATAACAGTTATCAAAAAAACGGCAAAGCCAAATCAGTACCTTCCACTCTTGTATTCCGAGTATTTAGTTTGTTTAACTTTATTACAAATACGATTGCATTTGCTATAAACCAGGCATAATAGCTGTCATTATTTTGAAGTTATTTGCTAACCAGCTGTCGTTGTTTTGAAGTTATTTGCTACTAGACAGTTCACCACAGCATAAGGGAAAATTTTTCTTCGCGCTCGTGTATGTATGTTTGGTGTCATATATGATTCTCATTTAATAGTGTGATAATTAAATTCACCCATGAATATGGTATTGGATTGGATGATGAGTGTTTCAAATAATTTTAAATACATGATATGGGTTTCCTGGGTTATAGCGGGGGACCTATAGCTTGCAAAGAAGGAAGTGGTATTGGATTTTGCCTATGGTGATTTGAATATGGAGAAGCTCAAGTGCATTGTTCTGTTTGACCAGCCTTGATGTATATTTATTTTTGATGTAAATCTAGACACCTCCACCTTTAGTCCCTGACTGTGTAGTAGCTGGTCTAAATGTGTGGAAGGCATTATAACCTTGCACTGTTGGTGTGCTGTCTGTGGCTTTAAACCATGTCTCAGTGACCACACAGATGTCAGCATTCTCTAGGGTGAAGATTACTTCTAGAAAGTTTTTTTTTGTTTAGACTCCTAGCATTGAACAGTAACACCTTTAGATTTTCTTGGTTTTGATTTGCTATGTTGGAAGTGCTGTCAGTTTGGTATTGCCTATACCTTACCAGTGACTTACCGCCTGCTCAGAGGCGATCTGAGCCTGACGTATAAAGCCATGTCCAACCCGGAATTAATGGACATGCTGCACCTCAGAAAATCCAAATCCCATCGAGCTACGTGCTCGAGAGACTTGAACCTCAGCACTGAAATAAATAGGACATGCTGGAGGGACAGATTCATAACCCAGAGGCTCCCTTCACTCTGGAATAAAATCCCAGTCCAGGTTAGGCAGAGTCCCTCATTGACTCTCTTCAAGAGGAATCTTGATGAGTGGATGGGAGATAGTAGGTTTACCACGGGTATCACTTCTGTGTCACTGTTAGACAGAGGCACAGTATACTAAGCTCGAAAAAGGGCATAGCAAAATTCATTTAAAATGGGTGGCAAAAGCCAAACACACTCTGGCTAGGCTTATAAATGCCCTAGGGCAGATAGCCTAGTATGAACCTATGAACCTATAAAAGTACTATGGGTGAGGACAATGTTTTAGCTAATATTCAAATACCTAGAGGAGAGAGTTGCAGACCATCCCTGGCAAAGCAGCATGGTCTGTTGACCATCTCCTTCCATGCTCACAAATATTGCATCCCCTTAGAATGACACCAGAAACTAATCCAATTATTAAAGTCAGTCATCTTTTGTTTGTATTGTGGCATCAACCTTGGAGAAGGTAAAATGCTGCTCAATACTAGGCTCATACCAGCCTGGGACACATATTCCAAGAGCTCCATGATGTCTCTCTTCATATAGTCTAGTGTGGTACATCTCAGGTCATTTACATCCAAATGGACTATGACTGAGTCATACTGGTACTTGTGGTCCACTGACCTGAGTGCATGCATTACGTGGCAGATCCAGGCCCCTGATAAGCAACTGACCATAACTTTCTCCTTACTTAGCCTGGTGAGACGGACATCAGTGTGTCTCACAATGGAGTCTTCCGTGACCAGAATATTGGATTGTGTGGTGGCTTGCCTTGTGGGTTTAGAAGTAGAGGCTTCATGAGATGTGGCTGTATGTTTTTATGTTGCTTTTCTTTTGAAAGAGTGCATTTGGGGCTGCTGAGGGTGTTTGTTATGTGTACTTCATCTAGGAGGTCTTTGGAGTTTAGGAAGGTTACATGGAAGTGCCTCAGCATATGTGGGTCTATGTGTCTGTTTTGAATTGTATCTGATGGGAACATTGTGTGTACTGCTGACAACTTTATTCACTTGAGGAGTGCTTTTACGTGATAGCTTTGCCTCCAGTGACATTGTGAAAACACATTTCTCACATACCATATCAGTTTGTCTGAGAATGAAATGGTTGTCAGTAAACATGAGACAATTTCTACATTGCCTCAAGATGTCCATGTCAACCAACCTGGTAACAGAGATAGTGGGAAAGTTCAAATACATGGCAACAGACCTTTTTATTGATTACTTTATATTCTCGGTCCAACTGTCTAATGTTAGGAGTATCAGCTTTGCAACTCTGGGGGCAGTGCTTGTCACTGCAAACTAGTTATCCTTTGTGCAGCTAGGTATTGGTGAAATTTCAATGGTGCTTTTACAGGAAAAATGTCAATTCAAGGTGTATGTGGCTAATCAGGGCACTGCCAAACACTTGAGGGGAAACTAATAAGTAGAGCCTGATGATTTATGGAGAAAGGATTTAGGCAGATATTCTGAAGTTAAAAGCAAATCAAGCAGTAATTACTGAAAAGAAAGAATTAGCTTGTCAAGAATGATGAAAAGAGGTGAGTCACCTGAATGGCTACTGCCTGACTACTATTAGTGTTGGCCTCGCCATAGCTTCACTCAGCTGGGATCCAAATATGCTTTGCTTCTTCTCTCACCAGAAGTAGAACAGTAGCACCAATCCCAAAATGAGAAGCAGGCCACAAGCTGTTTCATGATCCCCACAGTCAGATGATGTAAGGGTCTGTATGTTTGTTGTAGCCTTTTCCTAGTAGATGCCTGAAATAGCAACCAGACCAGTCAGGAAGGTCAAGCACAGCCACTCACTTCACAATCAAAAACAGTCAGGAATCTATGCACTCTGCTTCTTCTCTCACCAGGAGCAAAATATAAGCACACATCCCAAGATGGCAACTATGAAGCGGTTATTAGGCTTTTCAGTGATCAGCAATCCCCAGAAAATAATGCCCCTCTGCTCCTTCTCTCACCAGGAGCAAAACAGAAGCACTAATCCCAAGATGACTACTGTAAGGCAGAATGTGGGCTGTCCAATAATTGGTGGTCTTGGAGTAGATGTAGCAGATTTTAAATATAAGATGGAAAATTGTGTTAATATCCTAAGAGATGCAATGTGCACTAAGAAATTAGATATGAAAGAGGGGTAACTTAAGTTTTTAGCTATCTAAGTAAAGAGCCACTAATTTTAAAAGAGCAAGATAGGTTGGAAGAGGGTGGGAACTTTGCACTCTGGTTCTATAGAATACAGTGGGATGGCCAATAAACTGAAATAGTTGAAGGGGATTTCACAAAATGATAATTTTGTGCATATTCATAATATCAATGAAATAGAAGAGGGAAGGAAATATGTGGTCAAATTAACCTAAGGTGCAGGCAGCTAGTATGACAGTTGGGTTTAAAAACACAACAGCGCTAGGGTGGATTGGTAGGAAAAAAAATTAATTTCTGTGCAACTCACAGGAGACATAGCAGTGGCCTCTTTCTTAGTTTAAATATGCAGTTAAAAGCAGACTACAAGTAAAACACAGTGTAAAGAAAATAAACCACAATATACAAAACAGAAATAGGCAATAAAGCAATGCTAAATATTGTACAAGAAAGCAAAAACAAACTAACCTTTCCCTGACAGCAAGTTGCGGCAGTCTGGGTGAGCTTTTCCAGTAAAGCATGGGTCCCTCATTCATTTAAATGTATTCATTATAGATCTAAAATAAGAATATGAATACAATGAATACATTCTTTTATCCATGCAACAGTTTTTCATTCGGTCTTAATTGGGTTAATAATTGAAATAACTGTCACTGTGACACTGGGTCATAAGCTTTAAATGTATCCATTTTCTTTAGTAAAGCATTCATTTGTTGTAAATGTAATTCCCTCAAAAAAGTCTTTACTTGACATGGCATACTGTATATCCCAATTGCTTTGAGTGGGCCTTGTAACTCATTAAATATCTAGTTCATAAATTGAACCTGTAATAATTTTTGGATTATCTATGCCAATAATTTATAGCCACAATTCAATAGTGAGATTGATCTCTAAACTGTATTTATATTTACCTTTCCAAAGTAACTTCAAAAGAGTCCCATACATTTTCAAATTATATTTAAAATCCATACCTTTATCTCACCGCAGATTTAAGACTTGTAATAAAAGTGTACACTGCCAATCAGATAAAGAATAAAATACGGGATTCTATCTTTCCCAGAGGGAGATACAGAGTACACCACATTTCAGGGTTAGTTGTAACCATTTTGTAATAAATACATTATCCAGCACCAAAGAATTCAATTGTCATCCATCCGGAAGAATTTATTCACTATTACCATGCTTCTTACTAAATTTCAGTACAGAATAATCCGCTATTCCTTGTAATATTTTAGATATCTCATTCTCAGGTACTCTCAAATACTCCATCTTTGTTATATTTATTTAAAATTTGTTATCTTTAGTAGAGCACTGGTCACAAATGACCAGTTTCAGATTCATTCCAAGAAAGAAAACAAGAAAGGTACAGAGAAGTGAGATTTATAGTGATCAAAGTATAGAAGATTGTACGTAGAATACATAGCAATTATATGCAATTCTAAGCAAGTAAACAAGCTTGCAAGGAATATTCACAGAGATTGTACACAAATATTTACAAAATAAAAACATTCTTGTGAGCTTCAGTGAGAAAGGTTACTAATGATGGACACGATAATGATATATAACTTCTGCATAATCTGGCAGTTGATGTAGAGGTTAAGACTTTGAGAAGTAGCTCCTGTAGTACAGGGATGGATTCCCTCAGCCCTTAGTTGCCTACTGTGTGACTTTGAACAAGTCACTGACCAGATGTTGCTGCTGGATCACCCCTAAAAAAGGATTTATGTCCTGATGGCCACTCTGGTTAACAAATGGGTATTATAAATGCTTTAATTTTATTATCAATCTTTGGGATTATTCTCCCAGTTTTCCCATGTTTTTTAAGGTTTAACGGCCATAAACAGTTTTCTTTTTTATTCAGCCTTTTCTTATAATTGTGCAATAAAATGGTTTGATTTTACCTAGTAAAATACCATCATTACATTCCTGAAGTAACAGTTTATACTGTTGTATTTCTTTCTCTTCTTCTCCATGTGCAGTCTCCAGCGATATTCAGTTAGTAAATTGTCTTTTAAATGTATTCACCATTTTGTCCAAGAACTGTAAATTTTAGATCATAGTGATCATGCTTAGAGCCATAACTAGGGGAGGGCAAAAAGGAAGACTGCCCCAGGTGCAAGTTGTTAAGCAGTGCAATCAGCAGATGCCGATAGTGCAGGAATGCAGTGCTGATATTGCTTTATGAAGCTGTGAGGGCACGCAGACATAAAGGAATGACACTGCTGCATTTATAGTCATGGCTGAAGCATTGAGGACCGTTTGTTTTTTGTTACTCAGCTTTCAGTTGGGGTCACCAGTCTGGGGTACTGCACAGGGCATCAGATGACCTTGCCAAAATTCTGATCACATTGTACTCTTAAGTATAAGTGTACATTATGTTTAAGAAATAAATCTTCCAATAACTTAAATAGTCCAGGATCATCTGAACATATTTTATTAGACCCAAGATAGACAAGTAATAGAGAATGATCTGAAAAAGAAGCAGGAATAATTTGATCTAATTCTTTTTGCTGAATGATCTGAAAAAGAGTAAGAACAGTGTGGCGTAATCTTTCAAATAACATCACATTATAGAAAAAAAAGTCTATTCTCATTTTAAGGGGCTTCCAACAGTATGTCAGACCTTGAGCTCCCCTTGAACATAAATGATATTTTCTTTAATCACTGTCTTTTACTGACTTTTTCCTCTTTTTTATTTGTAGCAAACTAGATTTAAAAGTCACCTCCCCATATTATAAAAAGTTTGTATGCAACCACATTTCTAGCATCTGCCATAAAATTTAACTGCTAAATGTATTGCATAAGCATATATATTTTTAAATACCTTTATTAAATATTAATTAATTCATAGGCATGCATACATTAATAGAAAAGGAAGCACACCATATTTAACATTTCTTTCCATTTACATTAATTATACATTACGCTTTCTTTGTAACAACTGTCTTTCAATCCAGCATTACATAAATCACTCCATTCTTGCCTTAAACCTCACTCCTCCTGAACATTATTCTGCATATATTCTCACAAATTCAATTTATTTCTATGTGATTAGTTCCTTCTATTTTCTAAAGCTCCATTTTCCAGTTCTTTAAACTCTTTTACCTTATTCAGTATTGACTTCCGTTTTCTAGTAATTGCTTTTTTGTCACCCAACAGAATTAAACTTAATATGGCCTTGTTATGTCTAAGCAATTCACATCCCGTGTTCCAGCTCAAAAGAATCATTTCCTTAGTTATTTGCTCCCCCAATATTTTTGACAAAGTACTTTGTATGGAATTTTTTAAATTTGCCAACTCATTACACTCCTTAAAACATGTTCACAGTTACTTCTTTCTTCCCCATCACACCTCCAACATTTGCTATCTACTTGAGGAAAAAATGTTGAAGTCTTCTTTGAGTCTAAAAATGCCTATGCAAATGCTACCAAGCAAAAATCCTAAACATTTTGGACTTTGTTGCATACTTGGGAGCCATGCATATGTCGTTCAATTGTTCCCTTGCAAATTGCTTTTCAGCCTCCCTTCCCAGTCTTTTCTAACCTCCTCTGATTGATTCTTATACTTATTGTGTGATATTTTATGCCCTACTAATTACCCCTTTTGTAACAGCAGCTTCTCTTCTACAATTCAACTAAAAGCTCTACCAGAGCAGGTCTTTCACTCAGGACTCCCCCATTCCTTTCTCTTGCTCATGCTCTGATAACGATCCCTGATAGGGAAGGCAGTCTCTAGCCTGTAGTGCGGACTTCTTCTTTGCCCCATCCCACTCTGTTTCCTTTCCCTCTCTAAGTATTTGCTCACAAATGCCTTGGTTCCTTTCCAGTTTTCTCCAGTAAATTCCACGTCCCTCTTGCCTATTTTCTGTATCCCTGCTAGCAGTTATCTCAAGTGGCAAAATCTTTCTTAGTTCATGTGTTCGCATACTTCATGGAGTATTTCTTGCTACTTTATGGATGCAATATTCTACATGGTGGTTATTGTTCTTCTTATGGATCGGCAGTATAAGAATAAATATTGATAATCCTTACTCAGTATCTAAAATGAAAGGTTTTCTTTGGTCAGTAATGCTGATATGTGATAGCTTTATATCTAAATCCAAAATAAAGGTGACTACTCCATAGTATGTGTCATTTCCAAAGGATCAAAATCCTTTTCTTCCCAATAATTCTTGTTCAAGTAAAGAGACACAGCTTATACCTTGAAATAAACATATAAAACACTTAAATTGCTTCATACATTTTACAACACTCAATATCTGAATAAGATTGATCCAACTATTTACCTAAAAGTTAAAACTTTGATTTTTTTATCTTTCTTTTATTTTAAGTCTTATTTTGTCTTCCTGGTTTCCTTCTCTCAATTGCTGGTAACCCTTCAGCAGTAATTTCCTCCACCCTCTCACCTTCTGTCATTGGTAAAGCTGAAACTATATAGCTGCAGAGGAGGGTCCATGGAGCACTGGGTTCAAGCCCTTGTTGCACTTCAGAAGGCTGATATTCGATTAGTGTCATGGGTGCTGCAGCAGCCACATGGGATGATGGGAGTGAGTGTCTGACATCAGCTTACCTATCCTAGAGGGTGAAAGACATACAAGGCTTACTGCACTAAGCAGCTTTATGAGTCTGCCGAGCTCTGTGCTGCATAAGTGGTGAGAGGCTTAGTCAGGCGGTTGCACATATATGGAAGCATGCAGGTACCTCCTGAAGGCAATGATTACAGAGCTCACAAGGCTGATGTTGGGGTGGCAGGAGTAAGGGCACAGTCCCCAGTATGATGCTGCATCAGCATCTTTGATCTCCTCACCAGCCCTGACCATAGGTCAGGTTGAGTTTGGGGGAGGCAAAGGCAGCTCCAGCAGACCTGATGAATGAGGAGAGGAGCTGGTGGCAGCTATGAGGAGGAAAACAATAGTATTTCCAGGGAGGCTGTCTTTGGACTTTAGTTGAGAAATGTCCTTTTGCTGTGGTTTACCTAAGGTCAAATAAGTTTTCCCTAAAGGACCCCCCCCTCAAGCCTGCGGCTAGGAAATATCTTCTAGGGAAACTGTTTATTTTCTGGATCCAGAGGGGGAGAATAAATTAATTCAGAGTGTTTACTCTTAGTACCTTCTTAATGGTTAGTTCATGGCCATTCTCCCCAAAAGTGGTCTGCTTGTCCACACCTGGTACAGTTTTTCACACATTTCTTTATAATGGTCTACCTGACCCCAAACTTTACATAATAAATTATGGCAAACTCTTTTAAAATGATCCATTAACCCAGTAAGAAAACATGTTTTTAGGCTATCCAGCATATATATTAACGCATACCAACCTTCTTGTGCATATAGTTGGTTTTCGAAATGTAATAAACTGCTATTATAAAATTACATTTCTGTAACAGTATAACTTGATCATGTATTGTTATTATAAGACTAAATGCCTGCAGTGCTAACTTCAGCTATAATGCATATATGTCTACAATGCTAGCCTTAGCTATAATACATAAACACCTGCAGTGCTGACTTTAGCTATAATAAATGACTGCAGTGCTGGCTTTAGCTATAATACATATATGTCTACATTGCTAGCCTTAGCTATAATACATATATGTGTATAATGCTAGTCTTAGCTATAATACATAAATGCCTGCAGTGCTGACTTTAGCTATAATACATATACAGTATGTCTACAATGCAAGCCTTAGCTATAATACATAAATGCCTGCAGTGCTGACTTTAGCTATAATACATATACAGTATGTCTACAATGCTAGCCTTAGCTTTAATACATAAATGCCTGCAATGCTGACTTTAGATATAATGCATACACAGTTTGTCTAAAATGCTAACATTAGCTATAATACATAAATGCTTGCAGTGCTGACTTTAGCTATAATACATATATGGTATGTCTACAATGCTAGCATTAGCTATAATACATAAATGCCTGCAGTGCTGACTTTAGCTATAATAAATGACTGCAGTGCTGGCTTTAGCTATAATACATACAAGCCTGCAGTGCTGACTTTAGCTATAATACATGTACAGTATGTCTACAATGCTAGCCTTAGCTATAATACATAAATGCCTGCAGTGTTGACTTTATTTATAATACATATATGTGTACAATGTTAGTCTTAGCTATAATACTTATATGTGTACAATGCTAGCATTAGCTATAATACATAAATGACTGCAGTGCTAACTTTAGCTATAATACATATATGGGTACAATGCTAGCCTTAGCTATAATGCATAAATGCCTGCAGAGCTGACTTTAGCTATAATACATATATGTCTACAATGCTAGCCTTAGCTATAATACATAAATGCCTGCAGCACTGACTTTAGCTATAGTACATATACGGTATATCTACAATGCTAGCCTTAGCTATAATACATAAATGCATCCAGTGCTGACTTTAGCTATAATACATATACAGTATGTCTAAAATGCTAGCATTAGCTATAATACATAAATACCTGCAGTGCTGACTTTAGCGATAATACATATACGGTATGTCTACAATGCTAGCATTAGCTATAATATATAAATGCCTGCAATGCTGGCTTTAGCTATAATGCATATATGTCTACAATGCTAGCATTAGCTATAATACATAAATGCCTGCAGTGCTGACTTTAGCTATAATACATATATGTCTACAATGCTAGCCTTAGCTATAATACATAAATGCCTGCAGTGCTGACTTTAGCTATAATAACTTAATGCCTGCAGTGCTGACTTTAGCTATAATACATAAATGCCTGCAGTGCTGACTTTAGTTATAATACATATCTGTGTACAATGCTAGCCTTAGCTATAATACATAAATGTCTGCAGTGTTGACTTTAGCTATAATACATATATGTGTACAATGCTAGTCTTAGCTATAATACATATATGTGTACAATGTTAGCATTAGGTATAATACATAAATGCCTGCACTGCTAACTTTACCTATAATACATAAATGACTGCAGTGCTGACATTAACTATAATACATATATGTCTACAATGCTAGCCTTAGCTATAATGCATAAATGCCTGCAGTGCTGACTTTAGCCATGATACATATATGTCTACAAAGCTAGCCTTAGCTATAATACATAAATACCTGCAGTGCTGACTTTAGCTATATTACATATACAGTATGTCTACAATGCTAGCCTTAGCTATAATACATAAATGCATGCAGTGCTGACTTTAGCTATAATACATATATGTGTACAATGCTGTTCTTAACTGTAATACATAAATGCCTGCAGTGCTAACTTTAGCTATAATACATATATGTCTACAATGCTAGCCTTAGCTATAATACATAAATGCCTGTTGTGGTAACTTTAGCTATAATTCCTATATGCCTACAATGCTAGCATTAGCTACAATACATAAATGCTTGCAGTGCTGACTTTAGCTATAATACATATATGTCTACAATGCTAGCCTTAGCTATAATACATATATGTGTACAATGCTAGCCTTAGCTATAATACATAAATGCCTGCAGTGCTGACTTTAGCTATAATGCATATATGTCTACAATGCTAGGCTTAGCTATAATACATAAATGCCTGCAGTGCTAACTTTAGCTATAATACATAAATGCCTGCAGTGGTAAGTTTAGCTATAAGGCATATATGTGTACAATGCTAGTCTTAGCTATAATGCATATATGTCTACAATACTAGCATTAGCTATAATTCATAAATGCCTGCAGTGCTGACTTTAGCTATAATACATATATATTTACAATGCTAGCATTAGCTATAATACATAAATGCCTGCAGTGCTCACTTTAGCTATTATACATATACAGTATGTCTACAATGCTAGCATTAGCTATAATACATAAACGCGTCACCTGCAGTGCTGGCTTTAGCTATAATACATATATGTCTACAATGCTAGCCTTAGCTATAATACATAAATGCCTGCAATGCTGACTCAGCTATAATATATAAATGCTTGCAGTGCTGACTTTAGCTATAATACAGATATCTCTACAATTCTAGCCTTAGCTATAATACGTGTATGTGTACAATGCTAGCCTTAGCTATAATACATAAATGCCTGCAGTGCTGACTTTAGCTATAATGCATATATGTCTACAATGCTAGCCTTAGCTATAACAGATAAATGCCTGCAGTGCTCACTTTAGCTATTATACATATACAGTATGTCTACAATGCTAGCATTAGCTATAATACATAAACGCGTCGCCTGCAGTGCTGGCTTTAGCTATAATGCATATATGTCTATAATGCTAGCATTAGCTATAATACATATAGGCCTGCAGTGCTGACTTTAGCTATAATACATATATGTCTACAATGCTAGCCTTAGCTATAATACATAAATGCCTGCAATGCTGACTCAGCTATAATATATAAATGCTTGCAGTGCTGACTTTAGCTATAATACATATATCTCTACAATTCTAGCCTTAGCTATAATACGTGTATGTGTACAATGCTAGCCTTAGCTATAATACATAAATGCCTGCAGTGCTGACTTTAGCTATAATACATAAATCCCTACAGTGCTGACTTTAGCTATAATGCATATATGTCTACAATGGTATCCTTAGCTATAATACATAAATACTTGCAGTGCTGACTTTAGCTATAATACATATACAGTACGTCTACAATTCTAGCCTTAGCTATAATACATGTATGTGTACAATGCTAGCCTTAGGTATAGTACATAAATGCCTGCAGTGCTGATTTTAGCTATAATACATATATGTGTACAATGCTAACCTTAGCTGTAATACATAAATGCCTGCAGTGCTGACTGTAGCTATAATACATATATGTCTACAATTCTAGCCTTAGCTATAATACGTATATGTGTACAATGCTAGCATTAGCTATGATATATAAATGCATGCAGTGCTGACTTTAGCTATAATACATATAAGTCTACAATGCTAGCCTGAGCTGTAATACTAAATGGCTGCCGTGGTAGCTTCAATTAAAATACAAAGTTTAGATATTAGTGTTGCAGAATAACCCAAATTCATGCTCTGCTTGTGAAGGGCTCAATCCACATACAGAGGTAAAGGATAGAGGCCCATACATGTTTTGGGGAGAAGGATGTTTTCTTAATTATGGATAGGTACTTCTGTATTTATATTAATGCCTGCAAGACAGAGGCTGGACAGCTTTAGAGCTCATATGATTTATGGTTTGAGGTGGGGGGTGAGGAACTGGACACTTCTGGGTCTGCACCTACTAAGTTATGGCACAAACTGTGGGCATATCTTTGACTGAAACCTTCTTCTCCATCTAACCTACCACTACAACATTGAATTCACCATAGTAACTTGATCTGACTAGAGACAAGAAAATGCATCTTTTCTTGCTGCCACATCTACTGACCATTGGATAATTGCCAAGAGCCTTGGCTGACACCCTCCATGGGACAAGAGTCGGTTGTAGACATGGCTGTCATTCAAGGATCCACCAGGGAATTTTTGCCTTAAGCTCTTACTCCCTGCAGGGTGCCTCATGATAGACATCGGTAAGAAAATTATGAAACTATAACACTGGCTAGTAAATTGAATGTGCCACAGACTTTTGTGGTACAGACTTTACTAACCCCTGTGTGACAATTTGCAGCAGAGTTATTGGTCATCGTGGGGGGGGGGAAGGAACATGGAAACATCACTAGCTGAATCCAGTGATTCAACCAGCTGTTGAGCCCTGATCCCTCATGAGTACTGGGCAACTTTCTTTCTTAATTTTTTTTGGCTCCTATTTCCTTTTGCATCTCCGTTCCCTTATTGGCCTATTTGTTCCTGCCAGTCTGTGGTATCTCAGAGCACTTATAGATAGAAGTGAGAGCCACTGATCATGGCCATCTTCTGTTAGGGGTTAGTAGATTTTCGAGTACTTCTAACGTACCCCTACCCAGTTGGCTTCAAATTGTAGTGTAGTCTATGCTGTGCTGACCTAATGCAGGTGCAGACTTCCATACAACCATAATCCTCAACTAGAGTACTGCGTACAATATGCTAGGCTTATGCCTTCCTGAGTGCCAGCCGTAGGAGCAGCACTTCCTAGCCTTCCTCCATATTTGCACTCAGTCACAGTTATAACATTTTTAAAAAGATTTTGGCATCCAAACTCTTTGCCCATTAGTCCACATTGATCACTACTGATGGGTCTCTAGCCACAAAACAGACGTCACTGTTTGGATGTGCCTTATTGGACCTGCACAAGGAGTGACTGGGTAGAAGGATGAAGCTCACTACAGTGATTGGCTGTATACTAACTCCAAGCTGAGAGCACATTCATGGCACATGATTGTTGCAGTTTCTTTTTGAAGTATTTCCCAGGATGAGTAGTAACTGAATGGCTTTCATCATGAAAAAAGGGCACAGCATTTGTGTTATTAAGAGTTTTATCAGATTTGTAAACCTTATTCACATTGATAAAGCTACTGAATCATAACTTTGATAACTGACCGCTTCTAACCACAAGAGATGTTCTACTTAGATGTCAATCCCAAGAAATGTAATCTAAAAGTAAACTGCTATCCTAATTTGCTTTTCATACTGCTTGGTAAATGTTCACAAAACATCATGAATGTTAATATTTTAAAACAAAAGAACAACTGATAAATAAAATGTTTTCACATCTGCACTTATTCGGAGTATCATGAACATCATTTTAACAAATGCCAAACATTATTTCTTTAATTTTATTAAATTAAACATTTCAATTTAAAACTGCCTTTTTATGTCAATAATGCTGATATGTGATATCTTTATATCTAAATCCAAAATAAAGGTGACTACTCCAGAGTATGTGTCATTTCCAAAGGATCAAAATCCTTTTCTTTCCAAATAATTCTTGTTCAAGTAAAGAGACACAGCTTATACCTTGAAGTAAACATATTAAACACTTAAATTGCTTTATACATTTTACAACACTCAATCTCTGAATAATATTGCTCCAACTATTTACCTAAAAGTTAAAACTTTGATTTTTTATCTTTCTTTTATTTTGTCTTATTTTGTCTTCCTGGTTTCCTTCTCTCAATTGCTGGTAACCCTTCAGCAGTTATTTCCTCCACCCTCTCACTTCTGTGATTGGTAAAGCAGAAACTATATAGCTGCAGAGGAGGGTCCATGGAGCACAGTGTTCAAGCCCTTGTTGCACTTCAGAAGGCTGATATTCAATTAGTGGCATGAGTGCTGCAGCAGCCACATGGGATGATGGGAGTGAGTGTCTGAAATCAGCTTACCCATCCTAGAGGGTGAAAGACAGACAAGGCTTACTGCACTAAGCAGCTTTATGAGTCTTCCGAGCTCTGTGATGCATAAGTGGTGAGAGGCTTAGTCAGGCGGTTGCACATATATGGAAGCACGCAGGTACCTCCTGAAGGCAATGATTACAGAGCTCACAAGGCTAATGCTGGGGTGGCAGGAGTAAGGGCACACTCCCCAGTATGATGCTGCATCAGCATCTTTGATCTCCTCACCAGCCCTGACCATAGGTCAGGTTGAGTTTGGGGGAGGCAAAGGCAGCTCCAGCAGACCTGATGAATGAGGAGAGGAGCTGGTGGCAGCTATGAGGAGGAAAACAATAGTATTTCCAGGGAGGCTGTCTTTGGACTTTAGTTGAGAAATGTCCTTTTGCTGTGGTTTACCTAAGGTCAAATAAGTTTTCCCTGAAGGACGCTCCTCAAGCCTGCGGCTAGGAAATATCTTCTTGGGAAACTGTTTATTTTCTGGATCCAGAGGGGGAGAATAAATTATTTTGGAGTGTTTACTCTTAGTGTCTTCTTGATGGTTATTTCATGGTCATTCTCCCCAAAAGTGGTCTGCTTGTCCACACCTGGTACAGTTTTTCACACATTTTTTATAATGGCCTTTCTGACCCCAAACATTACATAATAAATTATGGCAAACTCCTTTAAAATGATCCATTAGCCCAGTAAGAAAACATGTTTTTAGGCTATCCAGCATATATATTAACACATACCAAGCTTCTTGTGCATATAGTTTTCAAAATGTAATAAACTGCTATTATAAAATTAAATTTCTGTAACAGTACGACTTGATAATGTATTGTTATTATAAGACTAAATGCCTGCAGTGCTAACTTCAGCTATAATGCATATATGTCTACAATGCTATCCTTAACTATAATACATAAACACCTGCAGTGCTGACTTTAGGTATAATAAATGACTGCAGTGCTGCCTTTAGCTATAATACATATATGTCTACAATGCTACCCTTAGCTATAATACATATATGTGTACAATGCTAGTCTTAGCTATAATACATAAATGCCTGCAGTGCTGACTTTAGCTATAATACATATACAGTATGTCTACAATGCTAGCCTTAGCTATAATACATAAATGCCTGCAGTGCTGACTTTAGCTATAATACATATATGTGTACAATGCTAGCCTTAACTATAATGCATAAATGCCTGCAGTGCTGCCTTTAGCTATAATACATATACAGTATGACTAGAATACTAGCCTTAGCTTTAATAGATAAATGCCTGTAGTGCTGACTTTAGCTATAATACATTAATGCCTGCAGTGGTGAATTTAGCTATAATACATATATGTCTACAATGCTAGCCTTAGCTATAATACATGAATATGTACAATGCTAGCCTTAGTTATAATACTTAAATGCCTGCAGTGCTAACTTTACATATAATACATAAATGACTGCAGTGCTGACTTTAGCTATAATGCATATATGTGCACAATGCTAGTCTTGGCTATAATACATATATGTGTACAATGCTAGCCTCAGCTATAATACATAAATGCCTGCAGTGCTGACATTAGCTATAATACATATATGTCTACAATGCTAGCCTTAGCTATAATGCATAAATCGCTGCAGTGCTGACTTTAGCTATAATACATAAATCCCTACAGTGCTGACTTTAGCTATAACGCATATATGACTATAATGCTAGCCTTAGCTATAATACATAAATGCCTGCAGTGCTGACTTTAGCTATAATACATATATGTCTACAATGCTAGCCTTAGCTATAATACATACATGCCTGCAATGCTGACTTTAGCTATAATATGTAAATGCCTGCAGTGCTGACTTTAGCTATAATGCATATATGTCTACAATGCTAGCCTTAGCTATAATAAATATATGTCTACAATGCTAGCCTTAGCTATAATACATAAATGCCTGCAATGCTGACTTTAGCTATAATACATATATGTCTACAATGCTTGCTTTAGCTATAATACATAAATGCCTGCAGTGCTAACTTTAGCTATAATACATAAATGCCTGCAGAGCTGATTTTAGCTATAATGCATATATGTCTACAATGCTCTCCTTAGCTATAATACATAAATACTTGCAGTGCTGACTTTAACTATAATACATATACAGTATGTCTACAATGCTAGCCTTAGATATAATACATAAATACCTGCAGTGCTGACTTTAGCTATAATACATATATGTCTACAATGCTAGCCTTAGCTGTAATACATAAATGCCTGCAGTGCTGACTGTAGCTATAATACATATATGTCTACAATGCTATCCTTAGCTATAATACATATATGTGTACAATGCTAGCATTAGCTGTAATATATAAATGTCTGCAGTGCTGACTTTAGCAATAATACATATATGTCTACAATGTTAGCCTTAGCTATAATACATAAATGCCTGCCGTGGTAGCTTCAATTAAAATACAAAGTTTAGATATTAGTGTTGCAGAATAACCCAAATTCATGCTCTGCTTGTGAAGGGCTCAATCCACATCCAGAGGTAAAGGATAGGGGCCCATACATGTTTTGGGGAGAAGGATGTTTTCTTAATTATGGATAGATACTTCTGTATTTATATTAATGCCTTCAAGACAGAGGTTGGACAGCTTTAGAGCTCATATGATTTTTGGTTTGAGGTGGGGGGGGGTGAGGAACTGGACACTTCTGGGTCTGCACCTACTAAGTTATGCACAAACCGTGGGTATATCTTTGGACTGAAACCTTCTTCTCCATCTAACCTACCACTACAGCATTGAATTCACCATAGTAACTTGATCTGACTGGAGACAGGCAGATGCATCTTTTCTTGCTGCCACATCTACTGACCATTGGCTAATTGCCAAGAGCCTTGGCTGACACCCTCCGTGGGACAAGAGTCGGTTGTAGACATGGCTGTCATTTAAGGATCCACCAGGGAATTTTTGCCTTAAGCTCTTACTCCCTGCAGGGTGCCTCATGATAGACATCGGTAAGAAAATTATGAAACTATAACACTGGCTAGTAAATTGAATGTGCCACAGCCTTTTGTGGTACAGACTTTACTAACCCCTGTGTGACAAATTGCAGCAGTGTTATTGGTCATCGTGGGGGGGGGGAGGAACATGGAAACATCACTAGCTGAATCCAGTGATTCAACCAGCTGTTGAGCCCTGATCCCTCATGAGTACTGGGCAACTTTCTTTCTTAATTCTTTCTGGCTCCTATTTCCTCCTGCATTTCCATTCCCTTATTGGCCTATTTGTTCCTGCCAGTCTGTGGTATCTCAGAGCACTTATAGATAGAAGTGAGAGCCACTGATCATGGCCATCTTCTGTTAGGGGTTAGTAGATTTTCGAGTACTTCTAACGTACCCCTACCCAGTTGGCTTCAATTTGTAGTGTAGTCTATGCTGTGCTGACCCAATGCAGGTGCAGACTTCCATACAACCATAATCCTCAACTAGAGTACTGCGTACAATATGCTAGGCTTATGCCTTCCTGAGTGCCAGCTGTAGGAGCAGCACTTTCTAGCCTTCCTCCATATTTGCACTCAGTCACAGTTATAACATTTTTAAAAAGATTTTGGCATCCAAACTCTTTGCCCATTAGTCCACATTGATCACTACTGATGGGTCTCTAGCCACAAAACAGAAGTCACTGTTTGGATGTGCCTTATTCGACCTGCACAAGGAGTGACTGGGTAGAAGGATGAAGCTCACTACAGTGATCGGCTGTATACTATTTCCAAGCTGAGAGCAGATTCATGGCACATGATTGTTGCAGTTCCTTTTTGAAGTATTTCCCAGGATAAGTAGTAACTGAATGGCTTTCATCATGAAAAAAGGGCTCAACATTTGTGTTATTAAGAGTTTTATCAGATTTGTAAACCTTATTCACATTGATAAAGCTACTGAATCATAACTTTGATAACTGACTGCTTCTAACCACAAGAGATGTTCTACTTAGATGTCAATCCCAAGAAATGTAATCTAAAAGTAAACTGCTATCCTAATTTGCTTTTCATACTGCTTGGTAAATGTTCACAAAACATCATGAATGTTAATATTTTAAAACAAAAGAACAACTGATAAATAAAATGTTTTCACATCTGCACTTGTTCGGAGTATCATGAACATCATTTAACAAATGCCAAGCATTATTTCTTTAATTTTATTAAATTAAACATTTCAATTTAAAACTGCCTTTTTATGTCAATAATTAAAATGACAACTTTTAGATTGGTTATGGAGAGGATAAATATTAAGGACGGCTTAGAAGTGTTGCTCCTACACATGGGTTTTGGAAATTTAATTTATTTTGAAGAGCAGAATAATGTTTTATATAAGTCTTTGAGCAACCCTGTTTACTAAATACAGCATTTTAAAACTTCTTTCTTTGTTAAAGCAGTTAATGCAGCATGAAGGGCTTCAAAGAGATCTGCATAGCAGGAAAAAAGCCAGAACTCTTACAGCAGTAGCTTAGCTAAGCAGGTAAGACTGAATTAATTGTATTGAATTCTTTTGTATGAATACAAATTAAGGAAAATAAGCACTTAGCAGGAAATGTAATGAGCGGGGACTCTGACTTACGGTTACTAAAAGAATGACATTAAAATTTCAAGAGCTGATATTCCATGAATAGCACATGTGGTGGTTATACGTTTACTATGATTCTGATATAATTATTTGCTGCTTTTATGTATAAGCAGAATTAAAACACATTTTTAGGACAGAACACTTGAATAAAGTGAACTGGCAGTTTTAGTAATAACTATGAGAAGAAATATATTATGGTGAATTAATATTCTGGCCTGAAATACCAAATTCCATGAAATCTCATTTTTTTCAGTACATTGTCAATTCAAATGTTGATATTTTTCTGCAAAAAATGAAAAATCATTGGGCTTGGTAATGGCTTTCGTAACATTTTAAATAACTTCAGAGTTTAAACAATTCAGGGTAATGTTAAGTAAAATTGGTTTTATGCTGAATGAGTGAAGAAAGGTTAAGTTTCCAGAATTTTCGGGTCTATATTATATGAACAAAGTTTTATAACTTCGAATACCATATGATCAACACCATATGGTTGAAGTTATAAAACTTTGAATAGTTAAAAAAAATAAAATAAAGAATAAACCCTAAACTAAGGGCAAGCCCCCCTGCACCCTCCACACCCTCCGCTCTTTAAATACACCAACTCCGAGACCGCACTATAATGCAGTAAAGGGAAGACTTCCCTTTACTGCACTGTAGTGCAATCTCAGAGTTGGTATAGTTAAAGAGTAGGGGGTGTGGGGGGTGCAGGGGGGCTTGCCCCTCTGCTTTAACCCATTAGATTACTTTTTTTTTTCTTTTTTTTTTAACTATTCAAAGTTTTATAACTTCGACCATATGGTGTCGTCGTGTCGATCATATGGTATTCGAAGTTATAAAACTTCGCTCAGATAATATAGACCTTAATTTTCCACAGTGTGAAGGAAAAAACAGTTTCACAAACCTGCCTGGAAGTTTAAGGGAATAAACCATCATAATCGTCAGCACTTCCTTTTCCCATATTTACATTTGTCAGTATTTCTCTCACACTTTCTCTTTACCGCCTTATCTCGCTCTCTCTCTCTCTCTCTTACTTTGCAGCCCCTCCTCCTACCTTCTTCAACAGTCATGCCTAATGGTCTCAGGTCTTCTGTCATGCAATCCATCCATCCATCTCTTGGCTGGACATCTATGTCTTCACTTGCTTCTTCCTGTCTCTCCTAAATCTTTTTCAACAAATCATCTGCTTTTCTGCACATGACTGAATTATCATAATCTGTTCTTCCTTAACTTTCATATAACAGGCTTCTTTGGCTTTTGCCCAGATGACTTCATTTCTTTATCCTGCAACATACATCCTTCTTCCCATCTCAGAAACTTCATCTTTATCATCTCAAGCTTCCTCAGATGCCCTGAATTCCTTGTCTAGATTTCTGTGCTATACAGAATCATTGGTTCCACCACTATTTTATACACCTAACGGTTTAACTTCTTTGGCATCCTTTTGGCATACACTACCCGTGACACTTTGTGGCATTTGGCTGTAACACCTTTGATTCTAGCTTTGACCTCCTAATTTAGACTTCCTTTCTCTTCAACCACACCTCCCACACAGATACATTCATGGGTCCACCAGTGATTCTGATGACCTCCTTTACTGTCTTCACAAGATGCTTTCACCACAATTCCCACATCATTTATAGTCCATTCTAAAGAAAATGCCCAATACAGCAGCAGCTAACTGAAGACTACCCACAATGACCTAATGATGCACTCTTAAGGAGAACACTGAGAAAAGAGGTGAGACAGCATCCTGGGTCCTCTCCTGTTTGGTATCTACTTCTCTGAAGTCCAGGCCAACACAAAGGGACTCTGTCTGACAAAGTTTGCAGACAATTGCAAGTTGGGAGCTATTATTAACTCTCCAAGTGATGTTGGCATCCTACAGAAAGTTCTCACTGAGACCAATGACTGGTGTCAGAACCATAGCCTTAAGCTCAATGCCAAAAAATGTGTCGTCCTCCCCTTTGGGAAAAACCTAGTTCCCATGAATTACCACATCAATGGTAGTCTACTGAACACAGAAGGCAGTATGAGAGTTCTGGGAACGCAGGTTGACAGCAACCTCTCTTTTGACCACCACATTGCCACTGTGGTCATAAGGTTCTTCTATGTAGCACATCTCATTACTAAGTGTTATGCATCCAGGAAGAAAGAGGTCATTGTCTCCCTCTACTCTTCCCTCATTTGGCCAGTCATCGAGTACAATGACCTATTTGGCATGTACCTCACTAGACACCTGTAACAACTGGAGAGGCCACAAAAGTACCTCACAAAGAGGATCCTAGGCCTTAAACACTTGTCCTAAAAAGGAAGCCAATCTGGTGGTCCCCTGCCGTAAACAAACTGTACAACAGAAGGAAGAAACTGTTGCAAAAGAGAGTAAAATCCCATGAGTGGAGGAGCTCCCTGGTCAGTCTCGGTAAGAAGTTGAGATCCCTTATAACATCTTCCAAAGCTAGCTATGAAAATAAAATCACCACTAATTCCAAGGACAACCACAAAGCATTCTATAGCTATGTCAAGAATCGCAATGGCAACACCCAGATCTGCTCTGAGTTACAGCACAAAGGCACGAAAATTACAGAACCAACTGATATTGCCAACATCCTGGCAGATAGGTTCAGTGCTAACTTTATCCCCCCCCCCTCACCCCCCTAAAGGTATTGACAGGAAGAATGCAGAGTCCCTGTAATCACAACTATGCAGGTGAAAGCTGCACTCTCTAAAGCCAAAAACACAGCATCCATGGGACCGGACAACATCCCAGGCTGTGTTTTACACGAACTTCAGAATTAACTGGCTCCTCACTTAAGCACCATGTTCAATAATAGCCTCGCATCAGGCTTTGTGCCCACTGAATGGCGCACAGCAACAGTTATCCCACTCCACAAAGGGGAGCCACCACTGATCCCGGGAACTATAGACCTATTAGCCTGACGAGCCTGGTCTGCAAGGCCATGGAATGTATCATCATGGAACTCATAAACAAAGACATTGGTAACCTCCAAACTCTGGATCCCACCCAGTTTGGGTTTGTGAAAGGCAGATCATGCCTCCTGAACCTGATCGACTTCTTTGAGGCAGTCACCAAAGCTGTAGATGAGGGTAAGGTGGTTCACACAGCCTATCTTGACCTCTCCAAGGCTTTCGACACCATCCCTCATTCTGGAATTATAGCTAAACTCAATAAACTAGGCATAAATCCCTACGTCACAAGATGGGTTGCCAGCTGGCTCACTGACAGAACCCACACTGTAAAAGTTG
Organism: Protopterus annectens; assembly: GCF_019279795.1. Taxonomy (NCBI): domain Eukaryota; kingdom Metazoa; phylum Chordata; order Ceratodontiformes; family Protopteridae; genus Protopterus; species Protopterus annectens. Next base: position 1,274,428,840 of record NC_056743.1, read on the forward strand.
CAGACTCCAAATCTGACCTCAAACCAGTGACAAGTGGAGTACCACAGGGTTCCGTCCTGGGACCGCTCCTGTTTGGTATCTACTTCTCTGAAGTACAGGCTAACACAGAAGGCCTCTGGCTAATGAAGTTCACAGATGACTGCAAACTAGGAGCCATAGTCAAGTCCCCAAATGATGTGAACATCCTACAGAAGGGCCTCTCTGAGACAGATGCCTGGTGTCAGAGCCATGGCCTCAAGCTCAATGCCAAAAAGTGCAGTGTCATCAACTTTGGTAAAAACTCTGTATCCATGAACTACCACATAGGCAGCAATCTACTTAATACCGAATGCATGATAAGAGACCTTGGGATCCAGGTGGACAGTAGTCTCTCCTTTGATAGTCACAATCGCACAGTAGTCAGGAAGTCCTTCTACGTGGTACACCTCATCATAAAAGGGTTCACATCCAGGAAAAAAGAGGTCATCGTTCCCCTCTACTCGACAAACATTAGACCCATTATAGAGTACAACGCCCCTTTTGGAATGTACCTCACAAGACATCTGCAGCAGCTGGAAAGGCCACAGAAGTACCTCACAAAGAGGATTACTGGACTCAAACAAATGCCCTACACTGACCGTCTCAAAAAACTCCAGCTTTACTCCGTAGCATATTGCCTACTCTGAGGTGATCTCTGCCTAACATATAAAGCTGTGTCAAACCCAGAGCTATTGGACATGCTACACCTAAAGAAATCCCAATCCCTCGGAGCTACATGCTCTAGGGACCTAACCCTTGTCACCACAATAAACAGGACATGCTGGAGGGATAGATTCCTATCCCAGAGACTTCCCATACTCTGGAACAGGCTACCCATCTATGTCAAGCAAAGTTCTTCATTAGCACTCTTCAAGAAAAATCTTGATGAGTGGATGGGAAATGGGAAATAGGAAATACACCACGGGGATCACTTCTGTGTCTCTGCTCCACAGTGGCACAGGAAAATAACTTTCTTGGGTGGCGTAAGCCAGGGAACCTTGTTGGCTAGGCTTACGTAGGCCCTTGGGCCGATAGCCTAGTACCTACCTATGAACCTATGAACCTATATGTGAACAAAGACCACTGAGAGGCAAACAACTGAACTCCACACTTTTAATATGAAAAAAATAAAAATATATAAAATGAGCAATACACGTGAAGCGCTTTTCGTCCGGCTTAGTAGCCAGACTTCATCAGACAAACCACAGATAAAATTCATTCCTTATATAATGAATGACACACCCTCCCTTCTGTTTAATTACAAGTTAATTACTTAATCGATCAGCTCAAAGGTCACACCAAACCAACTTTTTTCTTTCTTCTTTTTCCTCTTTCTTTATACAAAATCACGCAACTACATATAATTAAAACAAACCCTTATGTCCAACAATGAACATAATATCTACAATATGAAATAAATTCTACAAATTCTAAAAATGATGTTTGTTAAAAAATATTATGTTAATATCTAAACAGGTGGATGCATACATCCTTCGTAATATACATAAAAACTAAAACTGTCTTTCGGCTTTTCCCGGCTAGGGGACGCCACAGCGGAACTCTGGTCCGCTAATGATTGGCAGTAGATTTTTACGTGCTGGCTTGCCAGGCCTAATGCACAACCTTCAACGAAGGAACGCCCATTCAAACATGTTGACACACAGAAGATGCTCTAACTGAGAATCGAACGTGCACTGTCTAACTGTGAGGCGACAGCGCTACCGCAGCACCACCACTGCAGTACTTGTGTCAAATTCTTTTACTACTCAATGTAGCTCAAAGGGGCTGTTTCATCTAGACATACTTCTTAGTTTTAAAATACAAGTTATAGAGGTTACTTCATTGAGACCTGGTGGTCTACTTGCATCTAAGCGGAGCTGCCATAACAATTCATGTTTTTCCATTACTAACTGGTTGGGGCCCCCCCTAGTGTCAGGTGCAACTTGTCCAATGATTCTAAAGAGAAAGGTATGATCAGGATACTTAGCACAGTGCCTAGCTAAGGCATTCTCCACTTTCCCTTTATTAATGTTGTATATGTGCTCACACACTCTTTCTCTGAGCTTTCTGTCGGCTTTACCGACATAGAATGCTGGACAAGTTTGGCACTGAGCTAAGTACACTACAGATTTTGAGTTACAATTAAACCTTCCATCAATCCTATAGGTCCTATCCCTCACAGAAAAAGTGATCCCAGGGGCCATAAATTTACAGAAATTACATGAATCACATTTAAACATACCTGGGGTTTGTATGCTTTGTGCATGTGCCCCTCCAGTATAGCTTTCATATTCCTACCCTCTTGAATATCAAAGTTGGTTTAACACCAGCTTTTTCTTCATGTGCCTTGTCAGTGAGTAGGAGGTTCCAATTCCTACACAAAATGTTCTTAATTCCATAAGTATCTGTACTAAAAGGGGTAATAAAACTCACTGAGTAATCTCTTTTTTGTATATTCTGTGTAATAGCCTCATATCCCATTCCCATGGTGTCTGAAGTGTTGTCATAGGAGGATTCTAAACGTGTCACTCCCATGATGTTCTTCGTGTTTCACTGTTGCAGTCATCACATTCAAGTTATCTGCTTGCGGTAGCCCTCAGTTGGCCTGATTATCAAAGTCTTGGGTCCTGCATCAGTTGCTGTCTCATCTTCCATGACGTCAGGTTGTCAGGGGTGTAAAGCATGCAGCTGATGCCATTACGTCCGTCTTTCTTGCCGTGCGGTGCCCAAAGCAGAAGCAGTTCACAAGTTCTGGTCCGCTGACTTCTAAAATTTTCATTTTCGAGTTTCAGAACTGAAGTCTTCAACTAAAGCTAAGTACCCTGTTGGGGAATCTTTTCCTTGCTCTTTACCAATGTCAGTAAAAGTTAATAATTGTATTTCTTGTGGAAAGCAAATACCTCATAAAGATTTTCATTTGTACTGTATTCCTTGCTAGGCCCTGACCATGACGTATCTTGCTTTTGGTTTTGTGCCTTATTTAACCAACAAACTATCCATCGTCGGTATATTTATGCTTCTAAATATTTCAGTTCTCAGTTCAATTATCCAGATATGTCGTTGGTAAGCCATCCAACTGGCATTCTGAAAAAACGCAAAGATAAAGACAGAGACAGGCCGCCTAGGTCCAAAGCTGGTGACGATGCTTCTCCTAAGCCAGTCTCCAGTTCGCTGGTACTCAGTGAGGCACTTTCGCAGCCCCTTATACCCACTACTTCTGATTCGCAGGCCTCTACTGAGTCACATTGTATGCTGGGAGATGCTTCAACTGTGGAACCTGCGGATGTCTCTACCTTGGATGGGTCCGAAGCCACTGTGCAGGCACCGGCTCCTGAGGGTGTATTCAGGCCTACGGACTTGGATATTAAATCGACGCCACCTTCTTCTTTAAGGCCTAAAGCTCGAACTATGCCTAGAAAACTGACACCCAGGCTGCATGCTCAGGTCTCTATGCCTAAAAAACAAATGATAAGAATGACTGAAGACCTTATAACTTTAATCAGGGGAAGCCAACCTTCGCCTTCTAAGAGACCAAGGACTGAATTTGCTTATGAATCTTCTGACCAGGACTCTGAAATTTCTTAGGGAGCATTTCCTCTTGGAAATCCAGGATTACTCTGATTCAAAAAATAGGCTTAGGGACTTCTTACTCCTGCCTCAACACAGGCCTTTAGCTATTCCTCCTGTACTAGACATTGTTGATGATGCCTTTTTGGAATCTAGTTTGGCCCCTGATTCTTTGCCTCCTGCTCCCAGAAAACCTGACAGATATTACAGGGTTCCTGATTCTCACAAGTTCCTTTTAAAAATCCTGCTGTGGATCCTGAGACTATTTCACAGGAACCCAAGGGCATTAAGGCAATTACTGCCAAAAATCCTACCCCTTCTGATAGAGACTCCAGGGTGCTGGATAGATGGGGTAAGAAGTTATACACTTCTGCAACCTTGGGCATTAGGGCCTTAAACTGTCAGTTTCATATGCTAAACTATCAGCAACATATTATTGGATTGCTTAAACAGAAAATTACGTCGATTCCTGACTGTGCTGAAAATAAATATTTAGAGGATTTATAAATATTTAGAGAATTTAATGCATTCTGCTGAACAGGTTGGAAAACATACTTTGCAATGTGGGTTTGATTCATTAGAGGCCTCTTGCAGGGCTGCTGTCACTGGGTCTGTACTTAGAAGGCATGCTTGGCTTAAGGAACAATCTTTGCCAGATCATGTTAAAGCTAAATTGTTGAATGCTCCCTTAAATCAGGACTGCCTGTTTGGCAACAAAGCAGAAGAAGTTCTTAAAAAGATGGAGGAAAAAGCTAAATCTATGCAAACTATTTAAGATTTCCTACAAGCAGGGACGTCGGGAGGCATGCGCACTGTACTGATTTCAGTACAACTTTTTTAGAAGGGGGAGCTTTTTTGAAAAAAAAAAAAGAAAAAAGTACATATTTAAAGGGTGTTGGCTCCTTTAAGAAGGATACCTTAAAGGAAGTGAGCTCACATCATGTCCAGTCTCGCAAATGGATTATTGGAAGCAATTGGTGTGTGTTTCTCTCGCAAGCAATTGAAGTAAGTGAGGAGGATACCTTAAAGGAAGTGAGCTCACATCATGTCCAGAGCGGGAATCTCTCTCGCAAATGGATTATCGCAATTGAAGTAACTGTGTACAAATGGAGTGTGTGTTTACAATCTCTCTCGCAAATGGAGTGAAGTAAGTGTGTGTTTACAAGCTCTCTCGCAAATGAAGTAAGTGTGTGTTTACAATCTCTCTCGCAAATGAAGTAAGTGTGTGTTTACAAATTAGTTACTATTTGCTGACTGGTACATCCCACACCTTCATCCCCCCCACCCCGAGACAGTTACTTCCCTCAAATAATAGAGTGCTGTACTAAGACACAAATGCATACTGGTACACAAAAATGGTAATAATGTATGCAAGGATCAGACGTGTTTGAACTGTGTATGGTATTCAGCAGAATAGCCCCATATGCAATAGTATACTTTATCTTTATAGCACAATATTTCATTCACGCAGTTCCATGCATCACATACACAGATGCACATAAGCATATGCATGCATATTTGTCTATGTTTATGTACAATTCTAACATAAACACTCAAGTTACCCTGCTACGCACCCTTGCCCGAACGTGTTTCGTGACTTTAGATTTCTGGACACTTTTATTACAACTAGTCACCCAGGCTGCTTATGCTTTGCTCCCTGTCTAGATGACACTTTTGTGGTACAAGCACTCATGATACTACACCTGTGAAAGGTGAACAGGCTGCTGTAATTGTTTTGCCTGTCAGGATTCCACTTTTGCTTCTGTGGTACTGCATATTTGAAGGGGGCACAGGCTACTATGATTGTGCTTCCTGCCTGGGTGACACTTTTGTTCCACAAGCACTCATGGTGTTGCATATTTGAATTATGTACAGGCTGCTATGGTTGTGCTTCCTGCCAAGATTACACTTTTATAATACAAGTACTTTCAGTACTGCATATTTAAAGGATGCACAGGCTGCTGTGGTTGTGGTCCCTGCTAGGATTACTCCTGCATTGCACAAACACTTGTGGTACTGCAGATTTTAAGGGTATATAGGCTGCTTTGGTTGTGCTCCCCACCAGGACTGCATTTCTATTGGACAAACACTTTTGGTACTACATATTTAAAGGATGCACAGGCTGCTGTGCTTGTGGTCCCTGCTAGGATTACTCCTGTGTTACACAAACACTATTGGACAAACACTTTTGGTACTGCATATTTAAAGGATGCACAGGCTGCTGTGCTTGTGGTCCCTGCTAAGATTAGTCTTGTGTTACACAAACACTTGTGGTACTACATATTTAAAGGCTGCACAGGCTGCTCTGGTTGTACTCCCTGCCAGGACTGCATTTCTGTTGCACAAACACTTGCAGTACTGCATACTTAAAGGGTACACAGGCTGTTCTAGTTGTGCTCCCTGTTAGAATTACACTTTTGTTGCACAAGCACTTGTGGTACTGCATATTTAAAGGGTGCACAGGCTGCTCTGGATGGTTGTGCTCCCTGCTAGGATCACACTTCTGTTGCACAAACACTTGTGGCACTGCTTACTTAAAGAGTGCACAGGCTGATTTGCTTGTGCTCCTTGCCTGACACTGTTGTAGCACAAGCGCTCATGGTGCTACATCTATGAAGGGTGGGCAGGCTATTCCACTTGTATTCCTTGCTTAGATTACAATTTTGTGGCAACTTCTGGGTAAAAAGAAGATGCACTGTGTACTGTGCACTGTAACCAACAGTGTCTGTATGGACCAACGGTGCCCGTAACATGCACTAGCTTTGTCACTATCATCTATGGACCCCACACCCTTTCACTTATTTTCTTGCTCTCTGTTACATGCTGTGGCAGTTTGTCTTACTTATCAACTCTTATAAGTTTTTGTTTGCTGCTTTCATGGCTAAAACAATACTTATGAAATTTACACCAGTACTATCCCTCTGCATTTACAGTACTGTATTTCCCTAATAACTATTTTCTGCTAATTTTCATAACTTGATCATATATTCAGTCACAAATTCTGTATGCTTTTTATGAGATCCAAATATGTATCTCTAAATTAATTAATTAGTTTTGAGGTTAAATAATTATAGTAAGTTTACTAGTTGCCTGCAGGTGTTTTCACTTGGTTTCACATGGACAGAAGATCTTTCATTAAGCTGTAGCTTAGAGTTTCACAAATACACAAAAGTACAGGTCACTTCCTATATTCATTTGTAATCTAACTTGCAACATAAAACGATACATATTACACAATATCCCTCCCAATAGATGAGTTCTTACTAACTATGTAATTTTACATGAAATATTTACAAGGCCATATCAGTGAGATGAGAATTTAAAGTATGAAATCTGGTCTCTATTACAGGCTGACAAGGAGTCTTCTATTTACTAAACAAGAGGATAAGAACACCAAAGCTGCATCAGATTTTAGAGACAAAGTTGATTTCAGAAAAAAGAGTAGTCTGAAAGACAAGCACAATTGGCTAAAAATAAATAAATAAAAGTAAGACACTGGCTTTTTTCATAGTACCACACTGTCTTTGGAATTTCTCAAATAACATTTGCAATAGCCAATAGGAATCTAACAGCTCAATCAAGCTGTTCACCTAATTCATTTAGAAACAGGTTTCCATTATACTTTCAGGTGGACATCACCTTGAACCAGTGAGCTAAGTGTAACATACTACAATTCATGTTTGCAGTTTCTTCCTACTGTCTTGTGGGAACCAAATTCAAGTTCCAGCATGAGAAAGAAACATATATATATATATATATATATATATATATATATATATATATATATATATATATATATATATATATAGACTTGGGGAAAGAAACTTATAAATATTTTAAAAAACCTTTTATGTATAAAGAATGATAAAACTGTACATATACAAGTGCACTTAATTTAAGCATTATTCAGATGAATTCTAACATATGAGCACTGTTCTGTTTTTTATTTTTTTTTTGCAGCCCGCAGGACCAAGCCTGATGGCTATTCTGTTTGCTCCAAATTAGCTCATTTATTCCATACTTGTGGAAGCCAGGGATTCTTAGGCAGACAAGAGCTTTGTTCTTCCATGGGAATCACCAACGAGCTCATCCACTTGTGACAAAAGAGTTATGTAGAAGGGAGTGGGCTTACTGTGTCCCCCAGCAGAGCACCCCTTCCATGCAGTAGCATGGTGAAACTTACTATAGTTGTTCTCTTAGCTCACAGTGCATCTTGCACATTACATCGGGGGGGGGGGGGGCTTGTGGGCTGAAGCTCCTCTAAGTAAACACCTAGTGTTTCTGTTAGGTGTTACTCATGTAGTGAGCCAGAGATGGCTCCTCCCCAGGATGAGTAAGCTGGCAGCAGCCACTCACTTGCATCCTTCCCTGTCATCTCCCATATGTGCCTAACCCATAATTTGAACCCATCTGCAACAAAGTCAGAACTTTATTCCCTTATGCTGTGGAGAGGCTTATGACTACCTATATTAATTAAGCTATTTATTCACTTAGAGTGCTAAACGAGGCATCCTTTATAATGCATTTGTAAGTAGTAGTTCATTCTCATAGTTCCAGGCTATGTCTAATGTAAAACTTATCTTGTGTCTTTGTGCTTTAACAGAATGAAATGCCTTAATAAACGGACGCTACATATTTTGATGTTTTACCTATTTTTCATATTTTTTTCATCGAGTCCTTTCTGTTGACTGTCAGTTTTCTCTGAACATTTTACACTGATAACAATCAAAACTAGCTTCAATGCAGCTTGCAGAATCTTGAAATCAGTCATTCATAAATGTAAGCTAAGTTATGAAGAAAATCTTGTTTCTTGCAACAAGAATCCTAAAATTTTCTACAGTTATACACATTCTGTTCATGACTGTTACACTCATATGTGTATGTCCTCTTTCTAACAGTAGTACTTTAGTAAGCAACCCTGTTGATATGGCTAATGTTCTTTTATTTTTATTCCCCAAGCACTTTGTTAACTTGTTTACCAGTGCCAACCTTCTGGCTCCAACTTGTCCTGTTAGTATGGACATCTTGAACTCACTGACTTCTCAAGATAACACCCATCATTGTTCAGATTCTTTAGTTTGTCCTTTTATTACTGAAAACATGGTTAGTGCTTCCTTAAGGAAAATAAAAAATGTTAACAGTGTCAGTGTGCCAAATAAGAAATCTTGTTTATTATTTAAGCATTTTGGCTCAAGTATTATTTTAACACTCTCTTGCAAAATGCTTTGGAAAAAGGTAAATATCATTCCACTTTATGAAAATGGAAGTTGTATTGTGGACAATTACCACCCTGTCACTCTAATTTCCTTGTTCTGCAAATGTTTCAAAAAATGCCTTTTGAACTTACTTGATGGTAATCCCCATTATGGTGCTATGATAGATTTCTATCAACATGGCTCTATGAAAAATTGTTCTACTTTTATTTGCCTACACAATTTTTATGATCATTTTTACAGGGCTGTGGAGAATGGACTAGATGTTATTATGGTATATGTAGCTCTCTCCGAAGCATTTGATAGTGTGACACATTAAAGTATTACAGAATGCATGATGAAACATGGTAATAATAACTTTATATTAGACTGGATTAGTTAATGACTTTCTAAAAGGTGATTTATGGCAGCTATATTCACACTGGGCTGATGTTTACTCATGGGTTCCTCATGGGAAATCTGTTTAGGTCTGGCACTTTTCAACATGACATTTTCCTTTCTGCTACACATAAAAGTATTTTGACTGCCAAATATGGAAATGATATCAAGTTAGGATCAGTTTCTAGTAATGACACTGATTATAATAGGTTCATCAACCACCTTTCTAGTAAAGTAAAATGGCTGAATAGGTTCATAGGTTCATGGGTTCATACTAGGCTATCTGCCCTAGGGCATTTATAAGCCTAGCCAGAGTGTGTTTGGCTTTCGCCACCCATTTTAAATTAATTTTGCTATGCCCTTTTTCGAGGTTAGTATACTGTGCCTCTGTCTAACAGTGACACAGAAGTGATACCCTGGGTAAACCTACAATCTCCCATCCACTCATCAAGATTCCTCTTGAAGAGAGTCAATGAGGGACTCTGCCTAACCTGGACTGGGATTTTATTCCAGAGTGAAGGGAGCCTCTGGGTTATGAATCTGTCCCTCCAGCATGTCCTATTTATTTCAATGGAATTAACTTCAATTTAAGTAAATGCCATGTCATGATTTTTGGGCCCCTAAAAAACAGTCATTACATCTTATTACAGAACACTTATTTTGGGAGTCCTTCCTTATGTAAATATCTTCGTTCTGTATTGTGCCAAACTAAATTTTAAAGCCAATGCTTCAGTGGTCAGATATAAAGTCATAAAAGTATGTGTCCAAGTTTTCAGTCTAGATCAACTGCTTTACTTACAAATTATTTGTAATTTAAGTTAGGTCAGTTACTGAGTCAAATGATATGTTTTGCTCCTACTTGGAGGTTGATTTAATTCTCCTTGGGAAAATAAAAAATATATATACTATACACCTATGTGATGTTTAAGATCTTAACAGTTCTGACAGACTTCAATCATTGGACTCATGTTCCATTCATTACCTTTTTATAAGGGACAGATTATGTTTAGGATTCAATGCTTTACACAACAGAATCTGTTACAATCTCTCTCGCAAATGGGGGGGGGTGTTTACAATCTCTCTCTCACAAATGAAGTAAATTTGTGTGTGTGTGAGCAGGAATCTCTCTCGCAAATGGATTATCGCAATTGAAGTAAGTGTGTGCAAATGGATTATCGGACAAATGGAGTGTGTGTTTACAATCTCTCTCACAAATGAAGTGTGTGTGTTTACAATCTCTCTTGCAAATGAAGTGCGTAAGTGTGTGTAAATGCCCCCACATAATACACCTGCTGGCTATAGGTGTTCAGGCTCAAACCCTGTACCTTTGCTTCAGGGTAAGAACAGCCTAAAGTCCCTAACCACCACCATTTCTGAACTTTGTTCAGATTTGCTTTTCTAATGGTTGTAAGCTATGGTGAGAACTGAAGTTGTATTTCTCCCATTATTGTTTTTGATGTTTGTCCAGGTTTTTTGTGCTAAGGTGTGAAGTGAGAACTGAATTTGTATTCCCTCATTATTGGCTTTGTTTGTCCAGGTTTTTTGTGCTAAGAGGTTGAGAGCTATCTAAATGATAGCCATTAAGTTTGTCTTCCTATTTTTCAAACTGCTGATTTAGCATAGTGGTATGTTGCACTGACTATAGTGCATATGGTTCTGGGTTTAAGACATGCATGGTGATAACACAACATTTTATTCTAGCAACTTTTCAAAATTATGCAAGCAATGTTTAAAATGTGTCCCTGTTTTTTGGCTTTTGCCCCCCCCCCCCAATAAATGTTGGCTTTTTCCAGATTTCTTGTGCTGCAAAGTTCAGAGATACAGATGAGTGTCAACATTTTACAAGGAGCTGAGAGCTGCAGGGGGACTTAAGTTTAGTGCTGCTTATGCAGAGTCTGCTTGTACTGTTAATAGCACAACAGGTAGTGTACTTGCTTTTGATGCAGAAGGCTGTGGGTTCTTCTCCCACAGTAGGTAGATGCATTGCTGATACTGTACTGTGTTGTAAAGGGGGGGTGGATGCTGTAGTCTGTTTTGTCGAAGATATCTAGTAGTAACTATGAACCTGTTATCAGTTTGCCATCCATTCCCTATTGCAATATTACTAGCATATCATTGTTTTTAATGCAACATAGGCAATTTATTCCTCAAGGGCAACAGGCACATTATTTGTAGATGAAACCATGAAATATAAAGTTGTTTGTTAGCAACAGCCTCTTCATTAGTTACAGATTTCTCTAATGTGGAATTATGTAGATGGCTTTTACTAGTTCAGAGATTGTGCATATTTACTAATACTGGTGGACTGTAGAAGTTTGAGTAGACTTTTATGATGGAAGGTGTATCAAAGAGCACGTGTATGTTTCATGTGCAAGGGGCCTATGATTTGAAAACAGCCCAAAGTTAATCTTTATTTGCCACTGGCAAAATGTATTTTCTTTGAATGTGGGTTTCAATGTTGTTTCAATGAATGTGAGTTTCAAGGGCAGAGAAGCTTTAATGCTAAGTCTAGTTTCATTGTGAGACTGCATTGCTTTGTTTGGCAGATATTTATTGGTGTTCGTACTGTAAAATGCAAAATAAAACTTTTTCTGGCAAATCATTTAGGAATGAAGTCACTAAATAATGACTTGATGTTTATTTTATTTATTTATTTTATTTATTTTACATTTTATTTTACATTTGTTGACCGGGCTAGTCTAGCTGGATATATGTCCATTTTCAGTAGAGGGCCGGGGAGATAAGCTCCGCTTATGTAATTTTAATGATACTAAGTAAAAACTATTAAGAACTACCTGCAAATATAATAACATAATAATAGGCTAAAAAACATTTTTGAAAAAATAAACAAGTGGTGCAAAAGTGATGGAGTGAACAAAGTATTGTAGAACATGACAAACATGAAGTATATAATAAACATGTACAGAGAGAGGGATAGAGGAAAAATAGATGAAAAGAAAGTGAAACTTAGTCAGGGGTGAAGTAAGTCAGCTGACAAGAAGTAAAGTTAGTCAGGATTAGTACAGGGGCATAGCCATTGTGTTTTGAGGTAAAGCTTGAGTTTCTTTTTAAAGGGAGACTTTGAGGGAATAGATGAGAGTTCAGAGGGAAGCTGGTTCCAATATTTTCCAACAGTGTTTGAGAAAAGACAGTCTCCGGCCTTATTGTTTGATTTGACAGTGTTTATCAGAAGTTTGTGTGCAGATCTCAGGGACTTTAGGTTGTGGTATGGTTGAATTAGGCTGGAAAGTATAGGTGTTTTGTCAGGTTGATAAAGAATTTGATGGGCTATGCTAAGCTGGTTAATTTTTAGTTGCTGTTGATATTCCAGCCAGCCTAGTTGTTTTAAATTGGTACAGTGGTGGGTTCTGTAGGGGTTTCCTGTGGCAAATCTGGCTATGTTGTGGTAGGAGATTTCTAGTTTTGATAGATTCTTTTTTGATAAGTTGGTAAATATGGGAGAGGCATAGAGAAGGGGTGAGATCAGGTGGGAGTGGGCGATAGTTGTTCTAGATTCTGGAGTGAGGAAAGGTTTGATTCTGTAAAGAGAGCCTATTTTCTTGTTAATGGTTTTAAGTGTGTTGTCAATATGGGTATCAAAGTTCAGGTTGTTGTCAATGGTAATGCCTAGTAGTTTGGTAGTGGAGTCTTGTGATATAGGTGTACCATCTTTTGATGTTATAGTAAAATCAATATGGGGAGATTTGCTGGAAGGTGTAAAGAGGAGCAGTTTAGTTTTTTTAGGGTTGAGTAGTAGGCAGTGCTGGGAAAACCATTCTTCTACAGAGTTAAATATGTGTTGTGTGAGGGAGTGAAGATCTGATACAGATGTGGCTGAGCAGATTAGTGTTGAATCGTCTGCGTATTGTATACATGTAGCTTGGGGAGCAACTTGGTGTAGGTCATTAATAAATAAAGAAAATAGGAGGGGACCTAGTATAGACCCTTGTGGGACACCAATGTTGACAGGTAGTTGGGAGGATAGAGTGGAGTTCCAGAGTACTGCTTGATGTCTGTTACTTAAGTAGGAATTAAACCAGTTAATAGATTGGGTATCTATTGATAAGGATTGAAGAGTGCTTATGAGTATTTGGTGGTTGACCATGTCAAAAGCTTTGGATAGATCTAAGAAAAGTGCAGAGGAAAGGGTGTTGTTGTTACGATATTTGTTGATTGTGTCTGTAAAGGAGAGGAGGGCAGTGGTGGTACTGTGGGATGGTCTGAAACCATGTTGGGTGTTAGATAGTAGGTTATTTTGGAGAAGGTGGTGAAGCAGTTGCTTGTGGATACACCTTTCCATAATTTTAGATAAGGGTGAAAGAAGGGCTATAGGGCGGTAATTAGAGATTTCAGTAGAATTTCCACCCTTATGAAGTGGGATAATATGGGAGATTTTCCAAAGTTTAGGTACATATCCTTCAGTGATGGTTCTGTTTATCAGTATTGAAACTGGGAAGGCTATTGATTTTGCTGCTAATTGCAAGTATTCAGCGGGTAGTAGGTCAGCAGAAGGAGTACATGGTTTGAGTTTTTTGAGAAGGGAGAGAATATAATTTGTAGGGACAGGTTGAAAGTGAAATGGAGGGGGTGGGTTAGGGTTGCTGTTAGACATGTTTGTGTTTTTGATGGGAAGTTGACTTGCTAAGGTTTGAATAGTTTCGGTAAAGAAGGAATTAAAGGAATTTGCTGTTTGGTTGGGGTTACTTATGTCAGAGCCTTGTGGGTTGGGTGTGACAGGTCTACTTGGCTGTAGTAATTGATTTATGTTTGCCCAGAACTTCTGTGGGTTATTTTGGCCGTTAATGTTAAGTTTCAGACGTCATAATCTTCAGAAAAATGTATGCAAAAGCAATACCTGATATTCTAGCAACTGTCTTAAGTTTATACAAGGTCAATTTTTAGTACTAAGTAAAATAAATGTCCAAAAACCCAACAGTGCAAAGTCCACCAATAAATGCTAAAAAAAGCACTGTCAATGCCAGGAAACTGCTTTGTAAAAACTTTTATTCCACAAACACTTCACAGATTGAGCGCTTTCATCCCCTCCTGGGGATTTCATCAGAATCTGCCATATTACATTTTCATCCCCTTTATATACCATACCAATTTCTGATGTCATTCTTTAATTTATAAAACAATTAATATTTAAAAAAATAGCTCCCATTTAACTATTTTGCACATACCAGCCAATATAATTCCTACTACTATATTTCTAAAGTGTAATTCAAAACATTCATTAAAACACTATATATAATAAAATGAACTATTATAGTTCAATAAAATGTTTCTAAATCCATAACTAATTAAAACAACATAATGTGGATTTTTTACAGGCTTTAATTATATTGTTCTGCCTTTTTACTCAACACTGGCTTAATAGAAATGATTTCATTCAACCCTGGGGGCATGCTGGCTTGTAACTTGATTTGCCATTTAGTCTCTCTTTCTTCTACATAATTTTTATAATTTCCTCCCCTTGGGTTTCTTAGGACTTTCTCCAAAATGCAGAACTTAAATTCATTACATTTATCTGACAATTGAATATGCCTAAAGAGAGCGTTATTAATATTCTGCGTCTTAATTTGGTAACCATGTTTGTACATCCTGTCCCTGAGTCTCCTTTGGGTTTTCCCTACATAAAACCCTGGACAGGATGTACACATGGCTAAATATATAATCCCCCTTGTTTGGCAATTCCCTTTCACTGGTCTAATAATTGTCTTTAGATCATTCCCTAATGTAATATACTTTTCTTGGCAAATAAACGTACATTGGGAACATGTCCCACATCTATTTGTCCCTGTTCTTTCTTGGCTTTTCATATTTTCATTCTCAAAATTCCTTTTCAAATTCCATCCTACCTTGTATACAAAGTTAGGATTCTCCCCCCCTATATCCCATAACTTAGGATTATTTTTAAGTATAACCCAATTCTTCTGTATAATTTTCCGAACCTCATTTGCTTTCTGTCCATAGGGTATGACCATTGCTTTTTCAAACTTATTATTAATATTATTATTGTTTTTTTTAAATTGAAAATCATGTGTAGCACTATTATTACCCAATAGAGGCTTATACTTCTTCCCCCATTCACTTTTTACATACTCAAGGGTATCATATACTTTCTTCTCAGGATACGCTCTATCCAAAAACATTTTTGCTACTACTTTCAACTCATAATCCAAATTTTCATACCTGGATGTCATTCTCGCTACTCTAATAAGTTGCCCTTTCACTATACTATTTTTCTGTACCACAGGATGATTACTAGAGTATTCTAAATATGAATTTCTGAAAGTAGGCTTTCGATATATTTTAGATATAAAACTCGAATTATTTATTTCTATATTAGTGTCAAGAAAATTAACTCCTATTTTATCATAACTATGTGTGAATCTAAGGAAGGTTGTGGTATCATTTATATAATCCATAAATTTTTTTATTTCTTTTTCAGGACCTTCCCATACTATAAGAATATCATCCAAAAACCTCATATATTTTTTAATATATTTTTTATAAATACTCGTGAAAATATATTCTTGTTCCCAATGAAGAAGTACCATGTTAGCAAAAATGGGAGCACAAGAGGCTCCCATCACTACTCCCTTATGCTGTCTGTAATACTCTCCTTCAAATAGTATAAAGTTGTTATCCAATACTATTTCCATAAACTGTAATATCAAATCCTTTTTATCTTGGGGTAGTTTAACATTCTTAATCATGGCTTCTTCAAAAAATTGTAAACCTTCGTCTTTAGGTATGGATGTATATAGATTAATATCATCAATAGAAAGGAAAATAACATCCTTAGTACAAAGATTGTTATCCATACGGCCTAGAAAATCCCATGAATCTTTTAGTATATGTTCATGATTGTATAACATATTTTTTAACCATCCATCCACCAATACACCAAAAGGGTAGGTCTTAGACCCTCTCCCATCTACTATTGGTCTGAATGATAAATTCTCCAAACCCTTGTGAATTTTAGGTATGCCAAATATTCCAGCCACCCTGGGATTAACTACTTTCAAATAATTATATGTCTCTACAGATATTCTTTCATCAATCAAATATTCTTCCAAATAATAATACATTTTTTTGTAACTAATATTTAACTCATTAAGAGAAGATCTATAGTATGTATGTATATCCAAAAGCATATCCAACATTCTCTGCGAGTATTCTAAAGTGTCAAAAAAGACCATCCCACCTCCTTTGTCTGGTTTCATTATTCTTATACTGCCATCTTCTTTCAAACTTTTTAATAATTGCTTTTCTTTAAGTGTTAAATTACTATAATATAATTTCCCTTCTTTCCTTTTCAGTTCATATATTTCACTAGTAATTGCTTTTTCCAAACAACTTAAAGTGGGATCCAACGGTGGATTATATGTACTTTTCCTTTTAAACACTTTAGTATTTTCTTTGTTATTATTTTCCCTTTCTATTAACAAATCTTCACATATATATCCTAAGTTAATTTTCCTTAAAAATAATTTTAATTCTATAATAGTTTCTAAATAGTCCATACTCTTTGTTGGTACAAACTTCAACCCTTTCATACATAATCTTTCTCTATATTAATCCCTGCAAAATTGTATATATGATACCCTTTGTATGTATGTACTACACCTTGTATTGTTATTCTCTCAGTCAATTCTACCTGTTCTGTTTGCCCCCCTTCCTCCACACATATGGGTTCGGGCTTCTTTCTTCCATCCTTCTCATCTCCCAATCCTGCTGGTATAAAAAAGGAGTTCTATCCATATCATTATATTCCCCATTCCTTTGTTCTAACTTCTTTTGATTTTGAATATTTTTATTACTATTATTCGAAAAAGTGTCAGATTTATATATATACACTCTATTATATTTGTAGTCTGCCAAGTCCCTTTTCATTTTTTTACACTTGGTTTCAAAAAGACTGTTACATTTGAAATCCACATTATTTATTTTTTTATAATAAATAGTCTTATATTCAGGAAACAGTAAATCTGTCTTAATCTTTTTATCTAATTCTTCCATTTGTTTAATCAAAACACTCAATTTACCATCATTGCACTTAATAATCTTCTGCATCATTTCAAACCCAAATCTATCAAACATTTCTCTAAATTCTTTTAATAAGTTTTCATCATAATCTAGTCCAAATGGAAACTTAAACAATCTAAGTCCCTTTGGAACTACTTTTTTCACAATGCATTCAGCCAAGTAACCATTTTCTATTTGTATTTTCTTGACCAGAAGCATTTTAGTTTCAAAGCATTGCAAACATTCTTGTAAAGAACCAACAGATCTTTCATTACATTTAAAAGTCTCTTTGTCACTATTAATTTCTTTGTCAACGACAGAAAACATGTACTGATTGGCCAAAAGATATTCAAAATCTTTAGAATGTCTATAAATCTCACTTTCATTTGAAGCACTATTACTGTACCTCATAGCTGTATTTTCATGTCCATAAAGTCTAGCGTCAGTATTCTCTTCTTTCGCGCCATTTAATTCCCTTGTACAACCCTTCTCTTTCGGACGAGCACCATTAGGGGCATTCAAATTCACTTGAATACCTTGTTCTGTTGGTCGCTGTTCTTCCACACCATTTTCCAAGTGTTTTAAGCAATTGTTAGAGCCGGTGTTCACCTCGTCTCTCATTTCCTCGTCTTTGCTCCTCCAAATGGTTGTCTCTGCGATATCAATGTCACTAAGAAGGGACGAATGACGCTTTCTTTTGCTTTTAGTTGTTAAAGTGATATTACCAGATTGTGTGAGCAGTTCAATCAATCTAGTTAGCTCACCTTTAACTGTCGTTAACTCCATTTGAACCTGGTTCAGTTCCGAACGCCGAATAGGGGAAAAATTTGGCACAAACTCGTCCAGCGAATCCATAGCAAGTGGGTTCAATTGTCAACAAGTAAAATAAATGTCCAAAAACCCAACAGTGCAAAGTCCACCAATAAATGCTAAAAAAAGCACTGTCAATGCCAGGAAACTGCTTTGTAAAAACTTTTATTCCACAAACACTTCACAGATTGAGCGCTTTCATCCCCTCCTGGGGATTTCATCAGAATCTGCCATATTACATTTTCATCCCCTTTATATACCATACCAATTTCTGATGTCATTCTTTAATTTATAAAACAATTAATATTTAAAAAAATAGCTCACATTTAAATATTTTGCACATACCAACCAATATAATTCCTACTACTATATTTCTAAAGTGTAATTCAAAACATTCATTAAAACACTATATATAATAAAATGAACTATTATAGTTCAATAAAATGTTTCTAAATCCATAACTAATTAAAACAACATAATGTGAATTTTTTTACAGGCACTTCACGTGTATTGTTCATTTTATATATTTTTTTTTTTTTCATATTAAAAGTGCGGAGTTCAGTTGTTTGCCTCTTAGTGGTCTTTGTTCGCAGTTGGTCAGTGGTTGTTCAGATTTTGGACTTGTCCTATATGGACAGACTGAAAAAACTACAACTATTCTCTGTCTCATATCGCCTACTTAGAGGCGATCTTTGCTTGACTTACAAAGCCATGTCTGACCCAGGTTTGTTAGAAATGCTACATCTAAAGAAATCCCAATCCCTCCACACTACATGCTCCAGAGACCTTAACCTCATTACCACAATCAACAGAACAAGCTGGAGGGACAGGTTCATAACGGAGAGACTGCCCATGCTATGGAATAGACTTCCCATACATGTCAAACAGAGAAGCTCACTGGCCCTCTTCAAGAGAAATATTGATGAGTAGATGGTAAATAGAAAATTCACCCTGGGAATTACTCCAGTGGCTCTACTCGACAGAGGCACTGGGAACTAAGGTCATGTGGCAAGATGCCAGGCTAGGCTTGTAAAGGCTCCTGGGCCATTAGCCTAGAACACACCTATGAACTAATCAGACAAAAAAGTCTGTAGACAAAACAAAACTTAACAACAGAAATTTAACTTACATCACTTGAGAAAACAAAGTAAGTAATATAGAGGATGTACCTCTAAAAACACTTACACAGAATAACATATCAGGCAAAACACACACAAAATACCGAATGCAGAAAGGATGAAAAGTCCACTACAATGGTTGTTGGGTACACCAGCTAATGACTAAACTGGACACTTTATGAACCAGATGGCAATGCTTCACAATGCAGATTGTGAACTGCAAATTATAAGCAAACTCTCTGGATCTGTGACTCATCATTTCTCAGAAATTCGACTTCATTTTTTCAAGAACAGGAACAAAAGAAATGATGGCCTTAAATCTGAAGTAAAAGGAAATTAAAAATAAACTGCAAGGTGCCAAAGAAATCTCAAGAGGTACTGGAACAGAAATCAGTGGATTAGAGGCAAAGTCACAATTTTTAGCTTAATATTCTTCTGAGCATTATTAATATCATGGCAATGAACAAACAACTATTAGCTCAGTACGACAACTATTAGAAACATTATTTTACAGCAACAAGACTGGGTGCGTGACAGCTAAACTACAGATAGATACTACAAATACAATGGGAAGAAGCATAGGAATAAAAAGCATTTCCGTGAAAAATAATAGAAACCATTTGGTACAAATCACACAAGTAAAGCATAGTAAACTGCACCAAAATTAAATAAGAATACCACAAGACTGGCTTCAGTAAGGTATAAGCAAACAAAGCATTTCACAGAACAGTGGAAAAAAACTGTGGAGTAAAAACATTCTTTTTCATCTCTCCAGCAGAATTAAAAATAACTTACAGGAACATCAGACTATTTTTGATAATGTAGAAAAAGCAGAGCCAGAACTTAAAACCTTGTGCTTTATGTTTTCTATACTTGTTCTCACCATTACCTATTGATCATCAAATATCTCATGATGATTTCACTCTTCTTTGGGCACAAAGCAGTTGTGGGCAATCAGCTTCCAGGCAGTCATCAAGGTTTTTGTATAACCTTAACACCCAGCCCCACGGTAGACTGACTGCCACATCTACAGTACTGGCAACTGCTCTATGCATTGGGTTGAGGTGATAGCGGGCATGACAAGATGGGCATCTGGGCCAACAACTTCAGAGCAAGACAGCAAGAAAAAAGCACAAGCAAGTATTTCAGCTGCCAAAGAGAAAAAGAATGGGCAGAATATGTAAACAATCAGGTGGAGACTTTCAGAGCTGCTCAACAGTAAGAGCATCCTTGTACAATATTCATAAATCTCAGCAGTGTCACACAAGATGTTGAAGAATTTAACAAGATCGGCGAATAAAATGGTGATTTAGGAGTATTCAAACTATGGCCACAAGAGGGAGAACAGGAACATATATGAGGACAGTTCAGTGAAAGCACAAATCTAATCATTCAACTAAGAAAGAAGATGCATTGGCTCCACAAATAAAGTGGATAACCTTGAGATTAAGTCATAGAGGGAAAATATGTGTGTACTAAACATCTGAAATATTGGGCTGGAAAGGGAGCTAGGAATGTTACTGGCATTTCTTTTCAAGACTGGATGATCATTGGGAAAAGGAGAGAGGTAAAACCAGAAAGGGTGCACAGAATGGGAGAAAAAAGAGCTCAAACCCCCCTCACCCAAACATGTCCTAGTATGCCTGCATTCATACAGAAAGAAGAATGTGATCATGCAATGTGAGAAAAAAATCTGTAGCATTTAATACAGGAAAATAAGGTGACCAAGGCATTGGATGAACTCCTGTATAGCCCTACTTGCTTTGCCAAGGATTGTTTGCTCCATTCATTGCAGGGTTTCCACATACTGGCTAAAGTATTTGCTGCCCTCATAGTGCCTTTCTTAGGCAGAGTCCAGCTAATGGATCTTCCAGCCTGAAAAACATAACTGAGAACACATCACTGTGGCACTGTTCAGTGCAGCAGTCTAAATAACAAATTGCCTGGCCTTGAAGGTCTCCTGCATTTGGAGCACATTCTCGTGTATATTATTACTGAAACCTGGTTTAAAAAATCAGAAAGTCCCCAATTTATACCAGGGTTTTTCACCTACCACATGTTTAGACCCAGTGGGAACTGTGGTGGAGTATCCATATTTGTTAAAGACCACATTACCTCTAGACAGATTCCCAGGGGCCCTCAAACTGAACTTATTGAGATTCAGTTTACTATAACTAAGGTCCACTGTCAGATCATAACATGCTACAGGACCGCCTTCATCATCATCATCATCATCATCATCATCATCATCATCTCCCTTTTACCCATTTTCTACATGAGGTCTGGGTGTCAGCTGTTGCCATCTCTCTTTATTCAGTGCCACTCTTTTGCTTCTTTGGCACTCATGCCTGACTGTCATAGGTCTTTTCTCACATAATCCATCCACATCTTTGCTGGACACCCTTGTTTCCTCCTGCCTTCTTCCTGTCTGTCCCAAATCTTCTTCACTAGATTGTCTTCTGCTTTTCTGCACATGTGCCTGAACCACTGTAAGCTGTTTTTTGACCTATTTCTGCAATTGGAGCTAGTTTGGCTTGTGCTTTTACATCCTCATTTCTTTGTCTGTCCCACAGTATGCATTCTATCACCTGTCTCAGGCACTTCATCTCTATCACCTCTAGCTTCCTCAACTACTCTGCCTTTACTGGCCAGGTTTTCATACCATGCAGTAGTACTGGTCACACTACTGTTTTATACACCATACCTTTCAGCTTCTTTGTCATTCTTCTGTCATACACTACACCTTATAGTCTGTGCCAGTTCCCTTCTCTTCAGCCACCCCTCCTAGATACTTGAGGCTGTTAACCTGTTCCACTATTTTCTCTTCTGCTTCAGTTCTCAGCTTCTAATGAACTCCACCATTTTCTGCCATTACAACTGTCTTATTGGTACTCAGTTTCATCCCATGTGTCTTCAGTTTTGGATTCCATTCCTCTAGCCTTTGCTGTAGTTCTTGCTCAGAGTCTGCCTGTAATGCCACACCATCTGCATACAGCAACTTTGTTGATCTGTCCTCTCTGACCTGTTTGCTAATACAGTCCATCACCCGTATGAACAGCAGTGGGCTCAGAGCTGAACCTTGGTGCACACCCATCCCTACTGGAAATCCCTACTGTAAGACCAAACACTGTTCATACTTGAGTCATTGGGTCCTTGCACATGGCTTGCAGTAATTCTACCAATGTTTCTGGGACTTCAAACCACTGCAAGACTGCCAAAATCAGCTTTCTTGGGGCCCTGTGATATGCTTTCTCCAAATCTAGGAATGCTCAGTTGGGCTATTTCCTTATCTCTAGCTTCTTCTCAACTATTAGTCTCACCCCCTCGATGACACCCCCCAAACAAAACTGTGTCCATTTCTTAAATACATTGGATGAACTTTAAATACACCAATCTCCATCATCCAGGGTTATTTTAACTACTTGTTAAATTGGGAGACCTATACCTCAAATGTAGGCTATGAGCATACATTCCTTGATTTCATAAATGAGAAAGGGGTTCACTGCTATTGCTGAACTACAAACCTCGCCCCATCTCGACCCATGTTAAAACCCATTCCTAAGCTTGCTTTTGATGTTCGACATTGCCGTGTTCGACTTTTCATGTTCGAACTTAGTGCGGTCGACCGAGTTGTCTTCAAAATTATGATAGTAAACTATAAAAATCATATAAGGCTTGACCCCTGACAGTTTGGCTTTGTAAAGGGTAGATTCTGTCTAATGAATCTGGTGAAATTTTTGAGAAGGTAACCCAAGCCATGAACAACAGTCAAGCTGTCCATGCAGCATACCTTGACCTCGCCAAGGCATCTAATACCATACCACATGCCAGCATTAACAACAGGCTAAATACACTCCAAATTGATCTTTGTTTAATTTGAAGTGTAGCTCATTGGTTTAGGGATAGAACTCACATTGTGAGATTGGCAGGCCCATCCTCATAGACCGTGAAGGTAAACAGTGGGGTACAATAAGGATCTGTACTAGGACTTCTGCTATTCAGCATATACTTCGCTGATCTCCAACTCAGAAATAGGAACTTTGGTTAACTATGTTTGCATATGATCAGAAACTGGTTGTTATACTCAAATTCCATTCTGATAGGCGGAAGCTACAAAGCAAACTTAGACGTGGTAATAGCTGTCCCTCTGAAAATGGGGTAAAATTAAATACTAAAAAATGCAACATTTTTGCATTTGGTAAACAAACTCACTACCCAGCTTATAGTATAAGAAACACTCCAATCTAAAACAAAAATATTGTGAGAGACCTTGGAACACGGGTTGATAATGCCCTCTCCTTTGATCAGCATGTTGGAACAGTGGTCAGGAAATCCCTTTGTCTGGGGCAGATGATCATAAATGGCATTTCCTCTAGACTCAAAGAATTCCTTACCCTTCTGTATTCTGCACTGATCAGGCCCATCATTGAATGCAATGCCCCTCCTTTGGACATATCTTACTAAACATATCAAGCTGTTAGAAAGACTCCAATGGTTCCTAGCAACAAAGATCATGGGCCTAAAGAATATGAGCTACTAGTTTGTCATTATTTTTATTGTCCCATAGACTCATCAGGGGTGATCTGTGCCTTTCTTTCTAGGTCATTAGGCATCCAGAAATCCAAGAACTCTTACTTCTCAACAGAATGAATGGTTCAGCAAACACTAGAAGCACAGGTTTGAACCTGCTTCAGCAAATGAACATATCACGGTGGAGAGACAGATTTGTCACAACAAACTTCCTCTCCAGGTCATGTTAAGCAATGTGACATGCTATCTTCCTTTAATAAGAAATGAAACTACTGTATGGGTATTCATAAATTCACCCTCTATATTACTGGCCTATCACTCCTTGAAAGAAAGTGGTAAGGTCTAAGGGTGGGCAATGGCAAGAGCAAACAGCCACATGACCTAGTTACTTTGTACATTCTATGATCATTTAATTCTACAACCAGCCTTGTGGATACAATATGGATGCTGTCTGGTTTTCTACTGCACATTTTTAATAAGATGCCCTGTGCATTGTTAATGAGTTTCAGATTAACTGAATATTTCTTAATCTCATTATTAGTTCTCTCCACAATTGGAACAGCACATACCTATACAAATTCACAAACTTTGCAAATGAAGGGCAGCCAGCCTGGAAGTGCTAACTTGAGCACACACCTACACAGCTGTGTTCTGCACAGCTAATAGTGCAGTTTACATGGGACTCAGAAAAAAATCCAAATAAGGTGCTGTCAGATGAGAAACAGCTGCCACAGTGTTTACCATAGCCGACTCATATACGAAGACTGCAAGTCAAAGGGCACCAGTATAGTGAGGCAAGGCCCTTCAGAGCAAGTGACAGGAAGCACGTCACAAGGTAATATGTAGTAGTCCCAGTTCATGTATGATATCTCTTAAAAGCCTTTGCTGACATTATTCCATCCACAAATTTGTAAAATTTCATGATATATATTGTTGTCAGTTTTATGAGGGCTTCTTATATGTTTTGTATTTTCTTCAGGTAAGTAAAAGCTTTCTCTTTTGTCTGCTTTTAGTCTCAACCAGTAAGAAACTACTTTTAACAAAAGAATATTCTTTAGAAACAGATTGCCTTTATTTATTTTATTTTATTTTGCATTTGTTGACCGGGAGGATCCGACTGGATAAATATCCATTTTCAGCGGAGGCCCAGGGAGAAAAGCTCCAGAGTTAGTAGATATAACAAATCAAAAAAGGTAATCATACTACATACAAGGTTATTTTACATATACAGAGACAGGTACACATCATGACATTTTAGAAAAAAAATACAATGTTAAGGCTCCACATTTTAGAGGTTCTTAGGCACACAAAAAATGTAGTATCTGTAAATGGTAGCTGGGTATACCAGTTATAGTACCAGTATTTTCTACCAGAAAGAATGAGAGTTAGGACAAGTTAGTATTTGGAGATTGGTGGAGGAAATGTTGGGGGAACAGCAGGAGTAGGGGGTCAACCTGGGGGGAGGCATGGGCATTGCCTATTGGTAAGTAGGTGTTCCTTTAGTAGATGTTTAAACTTATTAACAGAAATTGCTGAGGTAATATTGAGGGGCAGTGAGTTCCAGATTCTACCTATGTAATTAGGAAAAAGAGAGTCTCCTGCTGAGTTGTTGGATTTGGTGATTTTGATTAAGGTCCTGTTACTAGAGCGTAGTTGTCTTGGGTTTTCTTGTATTTTAAGTAAATTAGACAGCGTTGGTATTCTCTCTGGATGTAGTAGAAGTTTTTTAGCAAAGACTAGTTGGTGGAATGTGATGAGATGTTGAAATTCCAACCATCTGAGTTGGTATAGTGAGTGGCAATGATGGGAACAATAAGGGGCGTTTGTGGCAAATCTGGCGATTTGATTATAACATGTGTCTAGTTTTGTGATTTCTGTTTTGGATAGGTTGGTGAAGATGGGGGCAGCATACAGGAGTGTGGATAGTAGCATAGTTTGTGCCATGGTGGTTCTGGTCTGCTGATTTAGGTATGTTTTATTTTTGTATAGTTATTTGTGTATGTTTTTGATGGTTAGATTTATGTGCAAGTCAAACCTCAGTTTGTTGTCAGTTGTAACACCTAGTAATTTTGTGTGGGAATCTGGAGAGATAATGGTACCATCACTAGAAGTAATATTGAAAGAGTTAGTGTCCATGTTGGATTTATTTGTTTTGAAAATTAGTAGTTTGGTCTTTTCTGGGTTCA
Source organism: Protopterus annectens (assembly GCF_019279795.1). Lineage (NCBI taxonomy): Eukaryota > Metazoa > Chordata > Ceratodontiformes > Protopteridae > Protopterus > Protopterus annectens. The sequence goes on from NC_056743.1 coordinate 1,274,454,694, forward strand.
GTAACAAGTTTTTACTGAAAAACCAAGCTTCAGTGTTATTGAAGATCTTTTAGGTTGTGGAAAGGAGTGTGTGGGGGTTGGTGGCTGAGCAGACTAAAGTTGAGTCGTCAGCATATTGTATGACTGTTGCATCTTGGGTGATCTTATTTAGATCATTCATGAATATTGAAATTAACAGAAGGCCTAAGATTGATCCTTGTGCGACTCCAGTAGCAATATGGAGCAGTGGGGAAAGTTTGTTATCCCATGTGACTGCTTGCTGTCTACCTATCAGTTAGTTTTGAAACCAGGCCAGTGAGTTAGTGGCTAGTCCAAGGTTGGAGAGGGACTGAAGGAGTTTGGGATAGTTGGCCATGTCAAATGCTTTTGATAGGTCAAGAAATATGGCAGATGATAGTTTCCCCAGGTTACGGTTCTGGTTTATTAGGTTGGTGAAAGAGAGGATGGCAGTTGTCGTACTGGTCTAAATCCATGTTGGGAAGGTGTGAGAAGTTGTTTTTTTAGTAGGTATTGCATAAGTTGGTGCTGAATGCATTTTTCTAGTAATTTGGCAAGTGGGGATAATATGGCAATGGGGCAATAGTTGGTCAGGTCTGTACAGGTTCCAACTTTGTGTAGTGGGGTGACATATGCTATTTTCCAGATTGTTGGTATTTTGCTTTCCTTAATTGATCTATTCAGGAGGATTGATATTGGATAGGCTAATTCATTGGCAGCTATTTGTAGGTGTTCGGCTGGAATATTGTCAGCAGCTAGGCTAGTTGGCTTACCTAGTATTCTTTTTATATAATCTGTGGGAATAGGTTCAAATTGGAAGGTGGTATTGGCAGCTGATTTGGGGTTGCTAGTAGTAGGTGTTGTGGGTTGTTGGTGAACCAATTTTGAAATGGTTTCTATGAAAAATCTATTAAAGGCTTCTGGAATTTCAGTGCTATCCTTTACAATGGTTGGTGTTGGTATACTTGGTTTGCCAGGGTGGAGTAGTGTCTTTAGTCCTGCCCAGAATTTCTGGGGGTTGTTTTGGTGTCTGCCTTGCAAATTTAGGAAGTAATTCCTTTTGTCTCCTAGGATTTGTTTTTTTGTTTCGTTTCTGAGTTTTTGGAATTCTTGTTTGGTTGCTATGGTTTTATTGGCTCTCCATTGATGCCAGGCTCTATTTCTTTGGGATATCATGGTTCTAGTGGTCCTAGTGATCCAGGGGGCAATTTTAGCTTTTTGTTTGCTTATGCGTGGTGGGGCGTGGGTGTTTACAATGTTTAAAAAGGTAGTGTTGTCTTTTGTTTACTTATCTCCTTTTAACATCCCAGTATTCTTTTACTTCTTTTATCACAGTATACAGATGGACTCCTCACTTTCTTATTTTTAGATACACAGATAGGAAGTAACCTGAACTTTGACTTCCATGTGCCCACAGTTTTGAGGAAGTCCTTCTATGTGGCACAACTTATAAGTAAAAGTATGGCATCCATAGCCAAGGAAATTATAGTACCGCTCTACTCATCCCTCATTAGACCAATAATCGAGGATACTTCTCCATTTGGCATGTACCTGACTAGACACTTACAGCAACTGGAGCAAACTCAGAGGTGCCTCACAAAGAAAATACAGGGTGTAAACAACATGTTCTGTGCAGATAGACTAAAAACCTTATCCCTTTACTCTGTCTCCTACTGATTATTAAAGAGTGACCTCTGCCTGACCTACAAGGCACTCACAAATCCACCCTGGATGGAGCTGCTATACATCCCCAGCTTAGGGATCTAAACTTAGTCAGTGACAAACAAAACATTCTGGAGAGTCAGATATGTTTCACAGTCTGTCAGAGAGTGCCCCTTTTTTGGAACAGGCTTCCTATTCACAGTAAGCAGAGCCCTTCCCTGGACTTCTTCAAATGCAAAATGGATTAATGCAAGGAATTTCTCAAATTCACACCTGGGGTAGTGCCTATGTCCCTTATGAACAGGGGCAGTCTGTAAGATACTTAATGCACAGGCACAAATCTATGCCATCCTCATGTCCCCAGGGGCTATGCTATGTATTGAGTAAAATACAGTGTACTGGCTAGGCTTGTAAGGGCTCTTAAGCTGTTAGCCTAGTAATCTCCTATGAACCTATGAATCTATAGGCAGTGTCTTTGTGTGTATGTGCACGTGTAGGTATTTGTACCTTGTGAACTTTACTCAGTTAGCAAAAAAACTTAGTAAAGTGCATTTTTGTAGCTACCTGTACATAAGTACGTAGCCTCAAACAGTAAGTATGCAACATAAAATTGTAGGTCCTGAAATGCCAAAACAAACAAACAAACAAACATATAAATAAATAAATAAATAAATAAATAAATAAATAAATGATAATTACTACATAGTAAAAACAATAGAAACAAACTCCAAAGCTTGCTCTTGCATGATTAGAGACCTCTGAATCCCTCCAACCCCTGTCGTGCAACTTAGCTATATACTGACTTTGAGATCCCTGTATTTCTGAAAAGGGGGACTACTCTGTTTTAGAACAACCGTGGACATAATATAGATTCCCACTTTCATAGCTGAAGTTCTGTTATTCTAAGACCTGAGTTGTAATCTGTAGAATTTTAACAGTCCCCCTGACATGTACACACATGAATTTCTTGGTGCCTTTTTGTATATACTTACATTGTGCTTCATTTAAACTTGTTTACCCATATGCAGCTATGTCACTGAGTCCATATCTGTGCATGCATGTGAGTCTGTGCATGCCTTTGTGTTAACTGTTTGGATGTATCTGAAGTATACACACATTTCAGTGAATCAGTATGCCTGCATCTCCTTTTGAATTCCTCCTGTTACATTTAAAAACTAAGAGGTGAAGGAAGGTTTAATTCACAAGTGAAGAATAGATTACATCGTACCGAGTCAGGATGCTCGTTTTATATACATTTTAATAAAAAACAAAAATAATGTAACAAAAGTTCAAGTGCCCTAAAACAAAAATAAAAAAGAAAATGATCCTTGTCTTAAAACAAACAAAAAAACACATTTCATGGATCTGATGATACAGCTTCTGACTCAGTTGGATTTATAGAGTGTAGGAGGTCATAGTTCACCAGTGAAATCAGATTAGTTGTTCTGAACTTTCCCATCAGAAAAAAGGGACTGGAAGGGGGTCATAGAGTGTCCTGGTAGATGTGTTAAGGGATTTGGGCTTACATGGCCGTCTCCTATGAGACACAGTATAACCTAATAAATGGAACTGCTATTTATGTCAAGCCTTGTGTAGTTTTCTCATGCTTTTTTGCTTGGCCCTGGGAGCTGAGCCAGCCCAAGCACAGGGATACGATTAACCTCTGTGAGTCAGGTCAGTCCTAGGAAACACCAGAAGCAGCTAAATAATTCTCGTGTTGATCTGCATGTATTTTCTTTAGGAAGTTCGGTGGTGTTACACTGCAAAACATGCAACACACCCCAAGGGAGAAGAAAAGTGTAGGGCAGTTTTAGATCTATAAACTATGATTCAAAACAGCAAAGGAACTCATCATTTTTTTCCTGAAAGTATTGTTACAGAATTAGTATGACTTATATTATCCCCAAATGTTTACTTTTCTGAATATGCACTTTTTATATCAACAAGTACAGTAACAGTATCTTCAGTATAAAATGAGGCTTTTTCCACTTTGTGGTTCTATGACTGATCCAATCCCAAAGCTATGAACCATTTTAGGATGTCAGAATATTGCAATAATAACCATTAATTATTACTGCTGGGTTTAACTGATTGAGGGTGTGGTTTGCTCATGAATGTGAAGTCTGTTAAAGTAACAAGTACAGAGTTAAATGTGTTCTTTTTTTCTGTTAGTAATGTACTTTTTCCTTCAGAAAACGTAATCTGATAGCTGCAAAATGTTGCATAACAGTAGGTAAATCATAAGAAGCTGTGGTCACCTTAACTCTTGCAGTATGAAAAGGTAAAAATTCCCTTTGATTTTGAGGTCTGTTGGCAGTGACGTTTACGAATGTGGCAAATGCTCCTGTGATCCACCACTCATATCCATCACTTCTTGACCTCCTAATTGCTGAGAATGTCCATCTGTCTGCCACATCTTTTGCCAACACTTTGCAACTAACTTGCTCCCCTTGGGAAATAAGAAAATGCCAAAAATGGCTCCCTTGAAAGCATTGAAAATTACAGTTTATTCGGTACGGGCCTTAGAACCATAGCTAATGCACTGTGGGCCCTTCAAGTGGCTTTTCAGTTCTTTATTTCCAGTATCTATATGAACACTGAAAGTCACAGATATATGCCTCACCTCACCTTAGGAAAGTATTTTCAAAACTAATTTTGAATGGATGTCAGAAATCAGTGATGAATGCACTTAGTTTCCCAAAGTTACTACAATATTCACAGAGGTCGTGGAGTTCCATTACTATTTCTGTACTTTGCAGACATTACAGTGTGAGACACCATGAAGGCAGACTTACAGGTTCTTTTTCACTGAGTTATTATCTAAAACATTTGCTTTAGAAATGTAATCAGTGGATCCTACAGATTGGTTTTGAAGTAAATTATTGGAAAAAAAGACAATGTTCAGGCTTAGGGGAAGGCCTACTGTAATGTTTTTGTTACTAAATGGGTTTTTCTAACCTTATAATCAGACCTTTGCTTTTTCTGAATGACTTGACAAACACTAGCCCAAATACTATGCTGCACATATATGCAAGCAGGTATGTGATCCTTAAGGTGAGGTTTTCCTAGAAATGGTCACTACTTACCCAAAGGCATCATATATTTCTTTAAATTAGTTTTTAAATACAAACTGATAATTAACATGAGGGAATTAAAATAGAACTTATAAGGTCTCAAACCCTATAGGCAAACAGACTGTCAACCTTTTACAGTTTTAAACCAAAGTGGAATATTTTCGGGTGTATCAATGTCCTCAGATACCTAAATGCTTTTTCTTATTCTCCAGTACTGAGCATACATCACACAAGCCTTTTGCTGAAGCACATTAATCAGACATTTGATGCATGCTGCCATGTTAGACTCTCTGTATGCGTTGAAGCTGGCTGTGTCATAACCTGCTGACAGTTTAACTCTTGCTTTGTTGCTGCTTTTCTGTCACTTTCCAGAAATATCTGTATAGGCTGGGAAATACTAAGTCCATTTTATATCATTTTGGTAGATCTTTTGTGCTAGTCCAATATACCACACATCATGCCCCTTACATGCCTACTAACTCTGCAACCTCTGACCTTTAAAGTTATATCACTGATCTTTAAAAATCATGGCAGAGAGACAGAAAGAGAAGCACTGTTTAGATTTTCAAGCTAGAATGTCTTTAGATAGTAGATCACAAATAGTTTGCAGTAATAACACTTTGTACAGGCTTTATTTATTTAGCATGTAGCCTTAAACACCCGTATAAAGATCTAGCTTTATGAAGATCAATACGTTTAGGAGGAGCAAGGCAAAATCTGACACCAAAGATCATAGCACTGTGTCTAAATTATAGCACTTGAGTGATATGCATAAGACAGTAGAATGCTTACTTCCAAGGGAATGTAGAAATGCATCAATATTATATTACATTTATTTTATTGTGTTTTATTTATTTAGGAAGGTATGTCCATCTTTAGCTACATAATTCCTTAGAATTTAGTGGTGATATTTCAGGTGGTTTCTAAATTACCTGATGGTCATGCCCCAATCTGGGTCTTAGATTTTTTTGCTTGCTATTACCCACATATTATGGGATGCTTTGTTCATATTAATATGTTCAAGGGCTACAGCTCCCTGTGACTGTCCGTCTGTATCACTATCTTCATTCAGATTCTTGTGGATATACTTATGGGGCTGAATTCATATGGCAAGCATTGGAGATCAACAATAGTAACAAAATGATGATGAAGTATATGCTAACATCTTGTGTAATGATGGGCAGAATAACACCAATATATAAGCACACAGAAGTCTTATATACCAGTTGTACTTAATGAGAGAAGGAGAAGCAGGAGAAAATAAAAAATAACTCTCAAAATCAGCATACTTGAGCAGGAAACTATCCACCATAATGGATGGAAACAGTGCAACTGTTATGACCACTGCATCTACATAACAACATAGGGCAGCATATGCACCTGGATATGCAAGGCAGGCAGACAAAAATGTTATACAGCTAAAAACACACAGTATTGGCAGCAGGCAATGGACCATCTGCCAGCAGTACTATAGTGTGTACTATGTGCATTGTAGCAGATACAGAATATGATGTGCAATAGGAACACATGACCTTTCACTGTCTTGTTTAGCTATATCCATGTACAAAGACAATAACAGTGTATACAGTTACACATGCTGTTAGACCTCCCCCATGCCATGCATGCAATGTTCAGGCAATGTAGAACACAACTCATTATGAAGTAAAGTTTGGCTGTAGAAACTCAACACAAAGTGTTGCACACACATCTGTATACAAGCAGGCCATTGCACACAGTATGCAAGCAGTGACATATCAGTACGACAAATTCACAGTACTGCTAGGTGTAATGGATAAGCAAAAAAAAAATGTACACAATGTGTCTGCAAATTACATGGGCCATGAGAAGATCTGGGTACATTGCATGGCACACCAACAATCACAAACATACTTACCAATCTACAGAATAGAACTGTGCAGTGCATATACAGAATAGAGGCCATGCATCAAGATAAGAAACCTGCTAAATCAAATAATTCCTATAACACTAGTGCACAGAGAAGGATACACCACAATAATTGGCATTACATAATCAAAGCAACAGGCAAGACATGCAATGCATATGACTAGCAGACCTGTTCAAGACAATGTAGCAAATGCCATGTTAAGTTGCAGAAGTATGCAAGAAGTAAGTGGAAGGCATGGTAACATATTGCAACACTGATTGACAAAATATGTGCAAAACATGGTTAATGTCAAACTGTTATAATATATGCTAAATAAGGTTAATGTCAAACATGATCCATTAATATAGATCCAGTAAAACAAACATACACAAAGCTAAGGGTAATTGCCATACATGGTGTCCTGTAAGCCAAATGTGCATGCACAGGTGACTGAAAATGGCACATGTACCAACTATGCCAATGTTGTAAAGCAGCCAAGCAACAAAGTTGAAGCATTATGGCTGCCAAAAAGAGTAGCTGTGTAACATGTTATCATCGTAACCTCACATGGTACATCCAAGGTGTGTTAAAGTGGATGAAAGTTAACATCACGCAAAGAATGACAGATTTATCAGGTATATGTAAAGTCCAACAAAAGTTCTGAATATCTGGGTGCTTGTTTGTGTGTGTGTTTATCAAAACAATTTCAGAATTTAGGCCACAGAGTTATATGAACTGAATGACTCTTGTAATACCAAGACAATTGCCTTCACAGTAGATAATGATTACATGCAGACATGTGTAAGTTCTTTCTATATAGCAGAGACCTCTTTATGCAGTCCCACGTACTATCAAAGACATGTGCGGCTCAATGTTTATATTATGAAATTTAATACTGCAACTTCTAATCAGGCAAAACAAAATATCCAAAAATACCAGTTGCCAAAAATCTGTACACTGTGTAAAATCTGTGCACTGTGTTATATGATGGCAAATCCTACATACTTTCCACTTCCTTGCAAACTTAAATTCATCAACGCTGAGATACATTTCCAATCAAGTTGCAGCAACCTTAATGAGATGCATTCTTGACCAGTTGACATTCATGAGTCATACTTCCATTTGTCCTAATGACAAGATAAATATTACTGATAAACTAACTTTTACAATGTGCCATTTCTATCTGCACTGTAACATTTACAAGGGTCCAGAACCCAAAACACTCTTACAGGACCATGGACATACAGTGATCTCCCAGCTGTAGTAAAAAAGTACATATGCAGCATAGATGTTCAATGCTAGCATGATGGCCTGCCTGCATGTGGCATGTCTGGGTAACAGAAGAGACCACTTGGTACAGACCCATACATTACTGGTTATCCTAATGGACAGAAGGACATTAGTAGCAATCTAGATTTAAAACTCTGACTGCAAACAGTTATTAATTGGTGCAGGATCTAAAACATGCTGGTAGTTTCGCTGTGAACAGGTGGCCTATGATTTTATAGTTCTCACAGCCACTCCATGGTAAATAATGGGTCTGAGAGCCTGCAAATGCCAAGTTCAAGTGGAAGTCATCATGTAACTGTGCATGCTGTTGATCAAGTGGAACAGTTGTGGATAATGCCACCCCCCACCTCTCAAGTCCTTTGTTGCGGAACATATGGAACATGCTCATAATGTATTACCAAGCCACTATTATATCTTGTTGATACAAATAATTCAGATCATGTGCACTGGGGACCAACAGTTTCAATACATCAGGACTAATTGTGATGGCAGTGACACATATGACTGTATGTTCACATTGAGCATACATTAGACCATTCATTATCCAGGATATCACATCAATGCAATGATGCAAGTTATATACAGTAAATGACTCTAACTATGCCAATACATAATGTATATGTGCAGGCTCACGCAAAAATAATGTACATCATCCCACATGAACAAGACAGTGCCACAGATGTGTACGTCTGCATGGACTATTCAGTGGAACAAGCATTCATATCAGTATATACTACAGGTTAAGCCACATGTATTTGCACCATGACACTGCAGCAGAGCATGTACATAGTTGTGGGGAGGGATCTCCAGCAGACCCAAATGGTGCAAATGTGCATTGTAATAACAGGCAAGCAGATTTTTATTTATTTATTTTAGGCACACATGTATTATGAATAAATTCAGTATGCATCTGATTGGGAGCATGAAGGTGGCAGCTGACACATAATGGGCCATATATGAGAAAAAAATAAAGACGTCAAGGATGTGTGCGCAGAGTAGAATACTTTTTGGTGGTACTGAAGCATTTTTATTTATAAAACTGTAACTGGTGACAATGGGAAGGAGCAGATGCATGGAAACATGGAAACATGCTGAGTACATGTAGGTATGGAAATGATGCAGCCACTACACAGTACAAATACCACAAAAAGAGCTGGAAACATAACACAAGAAATGCCAGTTGGATTACAGAAGTGAATACAGATAGGCAAATAGAAGACAACTGGAGTGGGGAGGTGAGAGCTCATGTGTAAAAAACATAACACATATTAACAGGGTGGGATGCTGGTAAGAAGACTGTTATCCACAGAGCTAGAAGAATTGGAGATGGACCTTAAGGGGTGCAGGTGTCTCTACTCATCTTTGGAATCATTTCTCAGTGAAACATCCTGCTGTGCATATCACTCATCATGCAACAAGGGTGAGCACCATTATCTGGATCAGTTCACTCGTTATCTTTCTCATGGACCACACAAAGACATGGGCAAAGCAGTTACTGTACCACCTACTCTATTCACATCCCCATTTCCTGTAGGTCATACGCATCTCTGCTTCTCTGTTATCACCACCTTTTAAAGCCTTAGTCTCTTTTAGGTCAGTAACAGATTCTAATAAGGTGTTTCACATTGTACAGTAAGTGAAAGAATGTAATATCATTCTAGTTCAGGAATATAATGTATCATCTTGACAATTTATAATGGATGGATAGATGATGTCACATGCCTAGCTTGTCAAAACAAGTGCAATTGATCCAGTCTTGCCACATTATTATGCCTTTTGGTATACAGTAATTCTGCCAATAGTATATCACAACCAGCAACAGGGTGTATGACTGTTTTCAATTCTGTTTTACAAAACCTACATTTGTCTGTCTCTCCCACATGTTAAATAGACTTCAGTTGCTGCCTGATTTGTATTTACTTTTGGTTTGTTTTCCATTCTTGCTTGACACTAATATAAAACTGTCTTTCGGCTTTTCCCAGTTAGGGGTCACCACAGCAGAAGTCCGGTCCGCTAATGCTTGGCAATGAATTTTTACAGTGTCGAGTTGCCAGCCCGGCACCCAACCTTCAAAAAAGGCAAACCCACACCTGGTCACCTCTACCTAGATGTCCTTAAATTCACTCAACCGTGGGGAGGACATGCAGACTCCATTCAGAAAGTGCTCCAGCCGAGAATCGAACCGGAGAACCTCTTGTTGTGAGGTGACAACCCTAACCGCTGCACCACTGCGGCCATGATTCTGCTAAATTAAGTAGGGAAGTCATCTTAGACTTTTTCTCATCATGTTTTAAAACTTTCACTATGTTTGGGTCTTGTGAGGTCAACAGGTATGTATGCAGTTCTACAATTGGTATACACAGATTTTTATAAATCTTTTGATAAGCATGAAGCATTTTTCTTGTCTTCCTCTCCTACTGATCCAGTACCTTTTGGAGTCAGTCAGTCACTCCAAAACTGTAAGTTAGGACAGGAAGAGCAAATTGGTTTATAGCTTGGATTTTGTTCCTAGATGTCAACGCTGTTTTCAGTATTAATTTTAGTCTTCTAAAGTATTCCTTACTAAGTTTTATTCGCATTTGTTCATATTTTATTGTTGATCCTTCATCAATTTCCAAATATTTATACACTCCCTTTTGCTCAAGTTTTTTTATATCACATTCCTGTCCTGTTCCCGGGCTGATGTTTCTTGGTGCTGCAGCTTTCATGCTTTAAAGGTAGCTTTTGCACATATATTAAGATCAAATGACATTCTTATATGATCTGAAAAAGTTTTGACCACTTGCAGTTGTGCTTTCAATTCCTCATCTGATGAACTATACAGTTTTAAATCATCCACACTTTGTTGTTTTGTGGGAGCCAAATTGTAGCCATGACCTAATCTGTTAAATAGACAGCTTAATGGATTAAGGACAAGGCAAAAGAGCAGCGGTGACAGACAGTCACCCTGGAATATTCTCCTTTGAAATTTTATCCCTGAAATAATAATTTGTCCTTTATCTTGGCTTAACTGTAATGTGGTTTGCCACTGTTTCATGGCTGCTGTAATATAAAGGTCTGCAATGTAGTGGTGAGCATGCTATACAACACAAATTATCCAACAAAACCTCATTAGTATTAAAAAATATGCACACTGATTGGACAGAGAAATCAGCAATCTTGTTGTAAATCCAAAGCTACCTACAAGAAGATGTCTGTGTGGCTGCAGCCTTTAAACAATAGCTAGAAAAGCAGGAAAAACAAACTCAAGTGTCAGAAAAGTGCAAGAAAAAGTTTCACTTCCCTGAATAGAACCATAAAAACAGAAAAACTATAACTCACCGCCAGGCCCTTGGGAGTAAGAAACATCATGTAAACAGTACTCCTAAGTCCCAAAATAAAGTGCGAGAAAGAGAGAGTCCATTAAGGCTTTTACTAACTAAATAAACAAGAAAATAAAGAATGGTTTTCCAGATCAACAGTCATCAGGAATCACCTTTTTTAAGAAAATGATTCCTATTGACTGGCTTTTGGCAAGCCATCTTTATTTTCTACTTAAAAAAAAAAATAAATAATAATAATAAAAAAGTGGCAGAACCTGCATTCTATATAGTGTTATGTGTTGGTGCTGGCACGTACATGCTGTATGTGTGCAACACATGCCTCAAATGTCTGCTTCACAGGAGAAGCTGTGTAGGATAATTAAAGTTTGTTTATACAGTAACATTATTTAGAAAAGGTAAGAAACTTTTCCCTAAGTAATGCCATTGTATAATAACAGTAACCAATGACTGTATGTGGGTAATGCTGGATTTATCCATGACTGGCTTTGTTTGATTAACTGAGGCTTTACCTCATGATCAAACCATTCCAATTCCAATTGTGGGTAAATCCAGCATTACCCACACACTGTCATGGGTTATTTTGCTAAAGTAATTCTCAAATATAAGCTGCATAACATAGTGCATGACTGCCAATATGTATGACTGCTTATGTGGCTGCATCACCATATAAGCATGTGTGTCCATGTGTTGAGAAGTGGTCAGTAGGTGTATGACAGTGTCTCATGGGAGGGTCACATGATAATCGCTGTGCATAATCAAATCATCTTCTGTATGAGATGCTCAAGACATAGACTGCACAGCATACAGAGGTATGCAATTCAGACATAGTTATATATATCAGTACTGAAAAACATGTTTCCTGTAGGGAATGTTTAAATCTATCCATTTTGCATATGTTCATGTCTGTGTATGTACACACACACACACACACACACACACACACACACACACACACACACACACACACACACACACACACACACACACACACACACACACACACCTGATTATGTGAACAAACAGTGGACTCTAGAAATAATGAACATCGAAGAGCAAACATTAAACTCTGAATAGGCATAAAACCAAACACTACACAGAGTAAAATCAAAGAAAACTTTTTTTAAACGAGGCAAGCCTCTCGGCAATCCCACATGTGTCTGTGTGTGTGTGTGTGGGGGGGGCATATTTCCATACCCCCTGGACTTAAATATACCAACTCCACAGCTGCACCACTTTGGAGAAGGGAGGAATCTCCCTGAAATGGGAAATCACTGCCATTGCAAACTAAAAACTGTACCAAAAATGATTCCCCAACACAAATACTCCACAATGCACACAAAAATTCACCCACAAAGTAAACAGAAACCACCCACAACTGCTGTATAAATACTAAATCCCACAACCCCCCACCAAAAAACAATATACATAAAAAATGCTTTCAGCATTACTGCCATTTGCACTCACTAATTCCTGAATGGCAGTATGCTGTTTGATCTTACGTGCATTTGAAGAAATGCACAACCATTCATATATATATATATATATATATATGTGTGTGTGTGTGTGTGTGTGTGTGTGTGTGTGTGTGTGTGTATATATATATATATATATATATATATATATATGTGTGTGTGTGTGTGTATATATATATATATATATATATATATATATATATATATATACACACACACACACACACACACACACACACCATGTGTGTGTGTGTGTGTGTGTGTGTGTGTGCATGCATATATATATATATATATATATATATATATATATATATATATATATTAAAACTCTGTGCATATTATGCTATTTATTTATTTGATATTTGTTAACTGGGATAGTCTGACAGGGTCACATGACCCGTTTTCAGCAGAGACCTGGGGAGAAACACACCCCAGTTTATCGTATGCAAAGATAATATTCAAAATTACAATTGTATGTTACAAAGTTCCAGAAAAGTACATAAACTTATGGTAAAAAAAATTGACATGAATTTACAGTGTTTCAGTCTATGATGAAACTTATCCAAAAACAATATGTTTGACCTGACATTTAAAATAGGACAGTCACTGTACGAGTGTTAAGACTTTTACATACAGAACCATAATACATGTTGGAATTAGGAGAATACTTTGAAACTAACATACTGTTCAGTGTTAGTGGAGGTATTTGACTTGCAAAGGTACTGGAGGTCAAGGAGGATGGGATCCTTAATAGTAGGGAATGCAAGGTATAGCTCACCATGCTTGAACCTGTAACAAACTGAGTAAAAAGATAGTACTTCATGCCTTTTCTGAGAGTGCAGGGACTTCTGCCCTACAATCTCTTTGGTTAAGAACCTCTAGGACCCTTTCCTGTTACTTAATATGTCTAGAAAGATACATTCCAAGGGGGCATTATACTCAATAGTTGTTCTAATTAAGGCAGCATAAAGAGGGACTATAATTTATTTCGACCTGAATGATACAGCTTTAGGTATTAGTTTTGCAAATGGGAAGATTTTCTGACTGCTGCTGCCACATGGTGGTCAGAGGAGAAGGAATTGTCAACCCTGATCCCAAGATCTCTTACTACATTATCATTTTGGCTTGGGATTTTGGTTATGCTGTACATTGAGGGAGATACCTGCTTACTAAATGTGGCAATACTAGACTTTTTTAACATTTTATTTTAGCCATTTTCTATACACCACTTGCTTATGTGGGTTGTTTAGTGTTGTAATAAAAGGGTATCAGAGATTTTAAATAAGTCATACTTTGCAGTCATCTGCATACTTAATTACCCAAAGGTCCTGATTCCTGGTCTGGAGATTGGATTAGTAGATGACAAAAAGGAGGGGGTCCCAATACTGAAAACTCTGAGGCATACCACTAATTATGCTCATACATTATGAGGTGGAGCCTGCCATCTTAACTCTGATAATTTTATTTTTCAGTTCATTTTACTACAGATTAATCTACTTTTAAGGCACTCAGCTTGTTAACTATGCCAATATGGGTGGGATTCATTGTCAAATGCTTTGGCCAGGTCCAAATAAGATGCACGAACAGAATGACATATGTCAACTCCCAATGTGTGACTTTCATGAAAAAGTTAACCAAAGTGAGCATGCAAGATCTCTCTTTGACAAAGGCAAATTGATGTGGGTCTGGCCTCATAAGGTTTTTGATGTCTTCATTTATGAGGTCAGATGAGGCATTCTGTGGTTTGGAAATCAAACTAATCAGGCTAATGGGTCTATATTGTCCAAGGTCAGTGGTAGGGCTACTCTTGGGTAGGGGGCATCACTACTGAAGTTCACCATATCTCTAGGGCAAAATCTGTAGCTAAATTCAGATTAAACAATTTATGGAGAAGCTCCAAAAGGGCATGTTTGGATCTACTTATTAGCCATTCAAATAAGTTATTAGGCCACGTGGAAGAAGTATTTTAGGATGTTCTTCGTGTTTCACTGTTGCAGTCATTACATTTGGGGTAATCTGCAGGTTGCTCTCAGTCGGCCTGAATAACAAAGTCTTGGGTCCTGCATCAGTTGCTGTCTCCTCTTCCATGACATCAGGTCGTCAGGGGTATAAAACATGCAGCCGACACCATTTTATTCAGTCTTTCTTGCCGCGTGGTGCCCGAAACAGAAGCAGTTCGCAAGTGCTGGTTGGCCGACTCCTGAAATTTTCGCATTCCAGTTTCAGAACCGAAGTCTTCAAACTAAAGCTAAGTATCCCGTTGGGGAAACTTTTTCTTGCTCCTTACCGATGTCGGTAAAAGTTAATAACTGCATTACTTGTGGGAAGCAAATACCTCATAAAGATTTTCATTTGTACTGTATTCCTTGCCTAGGCCCAGATCACAAAGTGCCTTGCAGTCGGTTTTGTGCTAGATTTAACCAACGCACTATTAAGTGTCGGTATATTTTTGCTTCTAAATATTTTGGTTCAAGATTTAATTATCCTGAAATGTCGTCGGTTAGCAATCCGACTACCGGAATTCAGAAAAAACGCAAAGAAAAAGACAGAGACAGACCGTCAAGGTCCAAAACCGATGACGAAGCTTTTCCTAAGTCAGTCACCGGTTTGCCGGTACTCAGTGAGGTGCTTTCGCAGCCCCTGATACCCGCTATTTTTGAGTCGCAGGCCTCTACTAAGACCTATTCGGAGTCCAGTATGCCGCGAATTTCTCAGAGTATTGAACCCGTGGATGTCTCTCCCTTGGATGGGTCTGGAGCCACTGAGCAGGCACCGGCTTCTAAGGGTGTTTTCAGGTCTCAACATTTTTATATTAAACCGATGCCAGCCTCAAAAACAAGGTCAAAAACATCTTCAATGTCTAAAAAACTGACACATGAGCCACGTGCTCAGGCCCCTATACCTAAAAAACAGATGATCAAAATGGGTGAGGATTTAATTACCTTGATCAGGGGTTCCCAACCCCCCCTGCTAAGAGGCCTAGGCAAAGCACTGATTATGAATCTTCAGATCAGGTTTCCATTTCTTCTGATTCCTCTTCTGATCAGGAATTTTCTATTCCACCCTATGAGGTTTCTGATGCAGAGGAATCCATCCCATCTGCATCTCCTCCTGAGGAGAGACTTTGCATACTTTAAGGGAACATTTTCATTGGGAGAGTCAGGACTTCTCTGAATCAAAAAAGAGGCTTAGGGATTTCCTTCTTCTTCCTCAGCATAGGCCTTTGGCAGTACCTCCTGTATTAGACATTGTTGATGATGTGTTTTCGGAATCAAGCATAGCTCCTGATTCCATGCCTCCGGCTCCTAGTAAGCCAGACAGATATTACAGGGTTCCTGACTCCCACAAATTTCTATTCAAAAATACTGCTGCTGATCCTGAGACTATTTCTCAGGGTTCCAAGGGTGTAAAGGCCTCTACAGTCAAAAATCCTACCCCCTCTGACAGAGATTCCAGGGCGCTGGATAGTTGGGGAAAGAAGGTTTATACGTCTGCAACCTTGGCAATCAGGGCCTTAAACTGCCAGTTTCATATGCTTAAATATCAACAGCATGTTGTGGGCTTACTGAAACAGAAAATGATGTTGATTTCTGATTGTGCGGGAAATAGAGTTACAGGAATTATTGCCTTCAGCAGAACAGGTAGGAAAGCATACTTTGCAATGTGGTTTTGATTCCTTGGAGGCCTCTTGCAGGGCCGCAGTTACTGGATCTGTGATTAGAAGGCATGCCTGGCTCAAGGAACAAAATCTGCCTGATCATGTTAAAGCTAAATTGTTGGATGCCCCCTTGCAGCATGATTCTCTGTTTGGTAATGAGACAGGAGAGGTTTTAAAGAAAATGGAAGACAAAGCTAAATCTATGCAAACTGTAAAAGATTTCTTACAAGTGCAGCCACCCAGGTTCAGTAGGCACTGACCTACTAAAAATTGGTCCTTTCCTGTGTCCAACAGAGCCACTCAAGGCAATTCCAGGTGCTCAAAAGGCTCCAGATACCAATCACAGGGTTCTTACAGGTCAAAGCAATGGGGTGCCTCTACCTCCAAATCTGGAGGAAACAAAGTACAACTCTACAGTAAGCAGTCTCAATGACTTTCCTCTACCTTCACCAAGCACTTATCTTTTGGCAGCCCCCTTGGGGGGAAAGCTAGCACTTCATGCTCAAAATTGGCAGTTAATTACCCAGGACAAGTGGGTATTAAACATAGTATCCCAGGGGTACAGATTTCATTTCCATACTTTGCCAATTCCAAACGGATAGCCAGATCTGCCATAAAACCAGTGGGCAGAGGCCCAGAAACAAGTCATGCCCCTCATGGATATGGGGGCTATTCAACCAGTACCAGAAAGGGAAAAAGGACAAGGTTTTTATTCAAGACGTTTCCTGGTACCCAGAAAAGACAATTCATGCCATCCAATACTGGACTTATCAATTTTTAACACGTTCCTGGACATTCCAAAATTCAAAATGCTGACTTTACAACATCTACTGCCTATGCTAGGCAGGAATGCTTGGGTAGTAACTCTAGACTTAAAAGAGGCATACCTGCATATCCAAATAAGGGAATCATGCAGAAGATACCTCTGCTTCAAGGCAGGTTTTTTGCATTACCAATTCTCTGCACTGCCCTTTGGCTTATTTACTGCACCCAGGGTCTTTACAACATGCCTGGCACCAGTAATTGTATTCTGCAGACAAAGAAGCATTCAAATTTATCCTTATCTGGACGACTGTCTCATTCAAGCAGAGGACAAGGACACTCTTCTTCAACATCTGGTGTTTGTAAAAAAGGCTTCTAGCATGCCTAGGGTACACCATAAACAAAAAGAAATCACAACTGGTACCCTCTCAAATAATTACATTCCTGGGTGCAAGCTTGAATACAACTGCCCAGATGGCTTACCTTATGCCAGACAAACAAAGGCAACTGACAACATACTTCAAACAAATAGTAACAAAAACGCAGTTATCTGCAAGACAAATTCTGCAGGCTTTGGGGTTCATGGCATCCTGCATTCTACTAATTCCATATGCGAGACTACATATGAGGAAACTTCAATGGTACCTAAAAAGTTTATGGAGTCAACATTGTCACAGTCTGGAAACAATGATTCCTCTCATTTCCTGCCTACAACAGGAGTTTCTTTTGTGGGCAGAGACATGTCACCAAAACAAGGGACTGTTATTCACTCTACCCCCTGCCACCCAAACCCTAACTACAGACGCATCAGACTATGCTTGGGGGGCCCACCTGGTGGGGAGATGCATTCAGGGCAAATGGAGCCCAAACCAAATGCATCTGCATATCAACCAGAAAGAGATGCTAACTGTTCAGAATACACTGACAGCCTTCAAGGACTTACTTCATCCAGGACAACTACTGATAAAGACGGACAACACCACAGTTATGTGGTACATAAACAAGCAAGGGGGTACACATTCCTACCCCCTTTGCAGACTAGCCATGACCTTGTGGAACACAGCCTTGACTTACCAAATACATCTTCAAGCTCAATTCCTGCCAGGAAAACAAAATACTCTGGCAGACAACCTAAGCAGAAATCTTATGGACCCGCACAAATGAAAACTGGATCCACAAATCTTCAGCATGTTAACACAGAAATGGGAGAGCCCAGACATAGATCTATTTGCCTCTCCCCAAAATTATCAGTTGGACAAATTCTGCACAAGAACTCATCACAAAAAAGCATGGAAAGTGGATGCCCTATCCTTCAGCTGGAAAAACCTATCAGTCTATGCCTTTCCCCCTCTGCCTCTACTCTCCAAGGTCTTACTAAAAGTCAGACAGGAAAAACCAAAAATGATCCTAGTTGCTCCGGACTGGCCTCACCAGCACTGGTACCCACTTCTAAGGAATATGTCTCAACTTCCTCCATGGTACTTGCCTCAAATACCTCATCTACTGTCTCAGCAGAACAATCAAATTCTGCACACTCAACTCTAAACTCTGAATCTTGAAGTATGGCTGATCAATTAATTATTCAAACAACACCTCTCAGTAAATCTGTGATGGATGTCATTTTGGAAGCCAGAAGGCCTAGTACTAGAAAATCTTATGCTGCTAAATGGAAGAGATTCTGTGCTTGAAACCAAGTGCAAGGAACAGACACAGCAAATCACAATATTCCTCAGATTTTACAATATTTGACTGAGATGCTTGACAAGGGCCTATCCTTTTCTTCAAAAAATTCCATGCCTCTGCCATCTCAGCTCATTACAACACAGAGCCTCCCCTCTTTTCTCATCCTCTGCTTAAACAGTATCTTAGAGGGGCCAAATATTTAAGGCCTCCCAGAAGATCACCAACTCCTGTATGGGACCTCAATTTTGTGCTGGAAAAACTGCCTCCTTTTGAACCAGCAGCTACTGTGGATATAACATTTCTATCTTGGAAAACAGCTTTTCTCTTGGCAGTCACTTCAGCAAGAAGGGTTTCAGAACTACAGGCTCTCATGGCAGTGGAGACTTTTATTATATTTTACCCAGACAGGGTGTCCCTCAGGACCAATTCATAGGTTCATAGATTAGTACTAAGCTAACTGCCCTTGCTAGCCATTTTAAGCTTAGCCAATTATCCCTTGTGAGACTCAAACCCTGCACCTTCTGTTTGTAAGGCAAACACCTTAACCATTAGGCCACCCTCCCAATCCTTCTTTTATGCCTAAGGTGGTATCCAGTGTGGCTCTTAACCAGACCATTCACCTGCCAACATTTTACCCAAATCTGCAGAACAAGGGGGAGTGGATTCTGCATTCATTGGACGGACACAGACAACTAAGATTCTACTTAAACAGGACCAAATCTCTAAGAAAGTCTGAGCAACTACTGGTAGCATTTGCTGCAGGGTCAGAGGGGAAGGCTATATCAAAGCAGACTATTTCTAAGTGGATAAGTTACTGCATTTGCTTTTGCTACTTGTACCATGGTAAACCTGTGCCCAAGGGGATCAGATCACATTACACCAGGGCTGCCTCTACTTCAGCAGCTTTTCTCAGAGGGGTACCAACCAAAGACATTCTAGAAGCTGCTACTTGGAGCTCTGTTCAAACCTTCATAAAGCATTATCATTCGCCTCTCTTCTCCAAATCCAGGGCAGGCTTTGCCACTGCAGTTCTGCAGGGACTTATAGCCACTCCTAATGCTGTTTAGTTCCATCCTCCCATCCATAGCTTTGGCATTCTACCCAAATGTAATGACTGCAACAGTGAAACACGAAGAACATAGTACAGTTGTGTACACTTACCATAAATGTAGATGTTCGAGTGTATTCACTGAAGCAGTCCGGGTTACCCACCTGCCATCCCCATTTCTATACCTTTTCTTTCCTTCACTATACACTAAAGCCTTTGTGGTGTATTTGCTTTTAGATGAAGGTAAAGTTTATGTTGCTGAAAGTGCATTTATATATATATATTTCTGTTTATTTATATATTTTTACTCCCCATTTGGGGGGCACCTGATATCTAGGGCAAGAAAAACTGAATAAAATGGCACTGGCTGCATGTTTTATACCCCTGACGAACTGACGTCATGGAAGAGGAGACAGCAACTGACTCAGGACTCAAGACTTTGTTATTCAGGCCGACTGAGGGCAATCTGCCAGCAGATTACCCCAAATGTAATGACTGCAACAGTGAATACACTCGAACATCTATATTTATGGCAAGTGTACACAACTGTACTTTTTAGAGAGGACATTCACTACATCTTCCTTTGTGATATTAGGAAGAGTATTCATTTTTTGAATTTTAAGACATCAACACCACTGCAAAACCATTGCTAAAGTTAAGTGGCTACCCGTGAAACAACATGCTGACTGTCTCCTTATCTCTCAACTGTTTAAACTATCAAGAATAAAACCTTTCTCTGCTAGTCTCCAGACTATTCAGAGATGTACCAGCATTCAACCTTAGAAAGCTTAACCACTCCATTCCCTTCTTCCAAATTCCCCAAACTAGACCTCAGTGCACAGACTATGCTTTCTCAGTCCATGGTCCTAAACGATGGGATCTTAAAGGTCATTCCTCTTAGCCCATTTTCTGATCAGAACTAAAAGCACATTGCAAGACTCTAGGAAAATACACATGCTCTCTGTCTGGTTATAAACTTAGCATCTTCCTACCCTGCTTCTCTTGTGAGTCTTCTTTTCATTGTGATTCTTTCAACATACCAGCTCTGATATCCGCTAGTACATACTGCATTAGTAGACATGTAATGTCCTGTAGCTATTGTACTTATACCCTCGGGCCACGTCTGGTATTCACTTTGTATATAATACATACAGAGTTGACATTTTGTATTCCACTTTGTATATGATGTCTTGTACTGATTGTTATTTATCCCCAAGGCTGAGACTGAAATAGGTCCAGTGGAATCAGTGCTCTACTCCTGTTAACAAATTCAAAATATGTAATTAAAATGATTAATTTGGGGAAGTAAGATTCCTGCTTGGTCTGAGTGGTGGCGTCACTTTGGATAGGATCAGAACACTGATGAGATTTATTTCTTAGTTTCCAAATGTAACTAAAGAAGCTCTATAATTATCCTTGGCTTCAGAAGCTAATTAAAGTTCATGATTTGCCTTACTAACCCAAATAGCAGTTTTTAGTTGCTTGTTATATTCTTGATGGAATATTTAACATTATGATGTTTTATCTGTTATATGATTTAACATTTTTCCTTTTGTTGTGTAGTTTTTTAAGCTGGAGAACCACCGGGGTGGTTTGTTCTTAAACTTCCTATTATATTTAGTTCTAGTAGGTATGACTAGTTCAAGGCACTTATCTATTTGGAAAAAGGTCTCCTTTGTATAAATATCAGCTATGGTGGTATCAGATCTGGTGATGTTGTAAATTAGTTTGGATAGCTCTTCATAGAGTTTGAAGAGGTTTTTCTATTTAAAATCCCTGAATTCAGGATTATTGATAGCATTTGGTTTAGAGGTTTTGAAAGAGAAGTTTATAGGTTTATAGCCAAACTTAACCAGGGATGGAGAATCTAGAGGGCTGTACATGTAGGAACCATATTAGTTAGGACTAGGTCAGGAATATTATGCCCTCTGGTGGGTTTGTTAACTATCTGTTCCAAATTATTTTTATTCATTAATTCTAAGAATCTCTGGACGTATCCAGCTGTGGGGATACAGGTGCTTTTGTTTATGGAGGACTAGTTGAAATCTCCCATTATAAAGGTGTTTTTGCTAATAGGTAGTTCCTCAAGTACACTTAGAAATTTTACATGTTCACCAACTTACATCTCATAGGTTCAAAGGGTCATAGGTTCATACGAGCTTACTAGGCTAGTGACCCTAGAGCCTTTACAAGCCTAGCCAAGTTAATCCCAAGTATCCCCATTTGTTCTTTTTTGGGTAGTTCACAGAATGAATTTATGAACAGAGTGGGTCTCTGATCAACACCGGCTACCGCTGTCTATGAGAGACATGGGTGCCACCCTAGGGGAGAATTTGCGGTCTCCCATCCAATTATCTAGGTTGCATTTGAATAGGATCAGTGAGGAGCTTTGTTTTATGTGAATAGGGAGTCTATTCCAGAGAAGCAGCAGTCTCTGTGAGACATATCTGTCTCTCCAACATGATCTATTAATGTCATAAGCTAGGTTGAGATCCTTAGAGCGAGTGACTCTTGAGCCATTTGACTTGTGGATATGCAGCATTTCCATTAGGGTAGGGTTGGAGATTGCCCTTTAGGCCACTTTTCAGCAGCCTATAAGATACAGAGTAAAGTGACAGGGCTTTTAGCCTGTCCACATAGGTCATGGTTTGGAGTCCCTATATTTTCTTAGTGATAAACCTCTGAGGTCTCTCCAGCTGCTGCAAGTATCTGGTGAGGTACACGCAAAAGGGTGCAGTATACTCTATTAGTGGTCTCATGAGGGTCGAGTACAGTGGAGTTATAATATCCCTTGAACTGGATGCTATGCCCTTGTTTATGAGGAGCACTACCTAGAAGGCTTTCCTTGCCACTGTGGAAACTTGGTGGTTCATAGGTTCATAGATATGTACTAGGCTATCGGCCCTGGGGCCTATATAAACCTAGCCAAACAAGGTTCCCTGGCTTTCGCCATCCCAGAAAATTATTTTCCTGTGCCCCTCTCGAGCAGAGCCATAGCAGTGATCCCGGGGTGAATTTCCTGTTTCTCATCTAGTCATCAAGATTTCTCTTAAAGAGGGCGATTGAGGAGCTTTGCTTGACATGAATGGGTAGCCTGTTCCAGAACATGGGAAGTCTCTGGGACAGGAATCTATCCCTCCAGCATGTTCTGTTTATTGTGGTGACAAGGTTTAGGTCCCTGGAGCGTGTGGCTCAGAGAGATTGGGATTTCTTTAAGTGTAACATGTCCATCAGATCTGGGTTTGACATGGCTTTCTATGTTA
Organism: Protopterus annectens; assembly: GCF_019279795.1. Classification (NCBI taxonomy): domain Eukaryota; kingdom Metazoa; phylum Chordata; order Ceratodontiformes; family Protopteridae; genus Protopterus; species Protopterus annectens. The sequence goes on from NC_056743.1 coordinate 1,274,477,811, forward strand.
GGCAGAGGTCACCTCAGAGTAGGCGATATGCGACAGAGTAGAGCTGGAGTTTATTGAGATGGTCTGCATATGACATCTGTTTGAGGCATGTAATCCTCCTAGTGAAGTATTTCTGTGGTCTTTCTAGTTGTTGCAGATGTCTTGTGAGGTACATGACAAATGGGGCATTGTTCTCTATAATGGGTCTGATGAAGGATGAATAGACAGGAACAATGACCTCTCTTTTTCTGGAGGAGAACCCCATTGTGATGAGGTGTGCCATATAAAAGGAATTCCTGACTACTGTGGCGACATGATTATCAAAGGAGAGACTACTGTCCACCTGTGTCCCAAGGTCTCTTATCACACTTTTGGTGTTTAGTAGGCTACCGCTTATGTGGTAGTTCATGGGTACGGTATTTTTCGCAAAGGGGATGGCAATGTACTTCTTGGCATTGAGCTTTAGGCCATGACTTTGACACCAACCATCAGTCTCAGTGAGACCTCTTTGTAGAATGTCCACATCCTTAGGCGAATCACCTGTGAATTCCATTAGCCAGAGATCTGTTGTATTAGCCTGGACTTCAGAGAAGTAGATACCAAACAGGAGAGGACCCTGGACTGAACTCTTTGGTACTCCGCTTATCACTGATATGAGGTCGGATTTGGAGTCTGCTACTTTCACTGTGTGGGTTCTGTCAGTGAGCCAGTTGCCCACCCATCTTGTGACATAGGGATGTATGCCTAATCCAGTGAGTTGATTGTTATCAACCTGTGTTCCCAAGTATCACTGTCAATATTGTAGTTTGTAGGGAATTCCATTTTGCCAAAGGGAATGATAATGTGGGTTTTTTTGCATTTAGTTTTAGACCATGGCTTTGACACCAATCATTTGTTTGTGTTAGCCCTCCATGTAATATGTTGACATCATTGGGGGGGCTCAATGATTGCTCCCAGTTTGCAATCATCAGCGAACTTGGTGAGCCAAAGGCCATCTGGTTTGGCCAGGACTTCTGAGAAATAGAAGCAAAACAGTAAGAGGCCCAGTACAGACCCATGTAGTACTCCACTGATGGAGGTGGAGTCACAAATTATGACAGAGTGTGTTCTGTTGGTGAGCGAGTTGGCTACCCATCTAGTAATGTAAGGGTTAATCCCTATCTCAGGGAGTTTCTCAATGATGCCAGAGTGGGGAATTGTGTTGAAAGCCTTGGCAAGGTCAAGATAGGCTGTGTGCACTGTCTTACCTTTATCCATGGCTTTGGTGACATTCTCAAAGAAGTCTACCAGATTTAATAAGCATGATCTATCCTTAATAAAGCCATACTGGGTTGGGTCCAGCATTTGGAGGTTGCTTATGTCCTTGTTGATAAGGTCCATGATAATTCTTTCCATGGCCTTTCACATGAGGCTGGTTAGACATATGGGTCTATAGTTCCCAGGCTCAGTTACTGGCTCCCCTTTGTGCAGGGGGATTACTGTTTCTGTTCTCTACTTTGCAGGAACATAGCCAGTTCTCAAGCTGTAATTAAAGAGAATGCCAAGTGGGTCTACTAAGTCTTGTTTTAGATTGTTTAGTAAACAACCTGGGATATTATCTGGTCCCACTGATGCCATCTTTTTGGCCTTGGTGAGCATAGAGATGACCTGTTCACTAGAGATACAGGCTGGCAATGTCTTCTGGTATAGTATGAGTGATCCCATATACAACCAATTCTGCACATAGCTGGGCATTCCTTTTTAGACTTTGGATGTAATTAAAGAATACCTTATGATTATCCATGGCTAGGGATGCAATTTTTGTTTTGTAATTTGTTTTAGAAGACTTTACAGGATTTCTGATTTTCTTCTTTAGGCTTAGGAGGGAATTGTTCCCCTGCAGAGTGATATATCTCTTGCTTTTGTTCAACAGTTTCTTTTTCTTGTTATTTAATCTGTTTATACTTGAAGTCCACTACAGTGGGTTGTTTTTACGGGAAGACCTGGTTTTGATCTGGTCAGGTACAGCAGAGTTTATGCAGTCGCTTGAGTGTTTATACAGGGCATTTGCATACACTTCTGCATAGTGATGATTAATGTCTGCGATTGTGGGTGGTATGAAGCTTTTTATATCATTGCTTAGTGCACTACAGTTAGCTTTGGTGAAGTTTTTTATAATTTTTATTCCTGTGAGGGTGTCAGTTCTAGTAGTTACTTCAAATGAGAATGATTTGTAATGACCTAACCAGGGAGGGCATCATGCATATGGAAGTACAGTGACCCCCCCCCCCCATGTTGGTGAGTACTAAGTCCAGAACATTAGAGCCCCTAATGAGGGTGCATGTTATCTGTTCCAGAGCACTTGTGTTAACAAAGTCCAGGAACCTCTGGGTGAGTGTATTTTTGCTCATGTTTAACCACCAATCTATGGAAGGATAGCTGAAATCTCCCATGAATAAGTTGTTGGGCTGTATGGTGAGGGATTCTAGTAAAATGAGTTAGGCGATGTACTTATCCTTGTTCATGGTAGGGGCTCTATAGCTAGCAATGATGTGGTATGTATGGTACTTTTCCAGTAGTTTATTGGACATGGAGTAGTTCAAGAGAGTCATGCTGTTTGACCAGTCTCGAAGTGTATTCGGTTTTAATGAAGATGGATACACCTCCACCTTTGGTTCCTTTACACTCATTTTGAGGTCAGTGTGGCAGGCATTGTAGCCTTGCATGGCTGAGGTGCTGTCAGTGGGCTTGACCCATGTCCTCGTAACTGCACAGGTGTCAGCACCCTCCAAGGTGAGGAGTGCTTCCAGGGAGTGCAGTTTCATGTTTAAACTCCTAACATTAAGTAGCACGACCCTGAGTTTGTCTTGATTAGATTTTGTTATGATAGAAAATTTGTTGTTTTGACATTGCCTAAAAAGCCACTTTGGGGGAGGCAAGTGCTTTTGCCAGTATCTGAAAGCCTATTGGGGACAGGTGCAGACCATTTCTAGCAAAGCAGTGAGGTCTGTCTACCATATCCTCCCAGGCTGACAGATACTGGATCCCCCTGGAGTGACACCAGAAGATGAGCCAATTGTTGAAATCAATCATTTTTTGTTTATTTTGTTTATATTGTGGTATCATCCTGGGTGAGGGTAGGATACTGCTTAGGGCTAGGGACATACCTGTCTGGGACATATAATCAGAGAGTTCCATCATGTCTCTCTTCATATAGCCTAGAGAGGTACCTTTCCAGTCATTTACTGCAATATGGAGTATGGCAGAGTCATAACAGTACTTGTTGTTGAGTAACTTGAGTGCATGCATAATTTGTTGGATCCTGGCACCTAATAGGCATCTGACCGTGACCTTCTCCTTGTCCAATTTGGTGAGGGGGACATCTGTGTGTCTAACTTTAAAGTCACCTATGATCAAGGCATTTTATGTGTTTTACCTTAGCGGCTTATTTGTCGAGATTTGTGTGTGTTGATATATGTAGTGGTTTCTTTATGCTTAGTGGTGAGTGTGGGTGGTGTGCATTTGGGAGGTCTCTGTTCTTTTGGTAGGCTTTTAGTGAGTACCTCCCCGTATGTGGATTTATGTGTCATGACTTTATTTTATGAGAGAGGTAAGATTTGCATGAGAGGTGAAACGTGTGCTGACAACCTGTTTGATGTCTAGTTTGTTTTTCCATGATAGAATTGACTCCAATTCCACAATGTATTTGCATCTCTTACTAAGGATGTTAGTATGCTTTAAGAGTAAATGCTTGTCAGTATACATGAAGCAATTGCTACATTGCCTCAAGATGCCCACATTAATCAAGCTGGCAGAGAAAATGATGGGAAACTGCCCATCCATTGTGGCAGGATTTTTCTGAAAGTGGTATTTGGGAAGGGAGTGGCTAGCTGTTCTTAGTCATAAAGGACAAAAAAAGTGTTCTGTAGCAGGCTATAAGCTGATAGCATATTATGATCCTCTGGAAACCTGTCTAGAGGTGATGTGATCCTTGATAAATATGGGAACTCCACCACAGTTTTCTTCAGGTCATTAATGAATGGTAGGCACAAATCTCATGTATAGAGGGAGTGCTATCTTTACACTGAAACAGAATCTCAGTAACTATATAAACTTGTATGAGTTCAGGTTGTAGGAGAGCCTCAAGATCAGACAATCTGTTGTTAAGACTTCTGACACTGAGTAGATCAATCTTGATATGGTCCATGTTAGGGATGGACATGGCTACAAATGTTATCTGCTATATTGTGATGCCTATTAGTTAGACACTGACTAAAAAGACACTATGGGGCAGTTTGGAGCTTTAGTCAGTATGTAGAAACCATGGAACAAGGGATACAGGCCATCCTTGGTTAAGCAAGTTGGACTATCAATCATCCTGTCCCAAGATGACACATATTGCACCTCCATAGAATGGCACCAACTGCTTATTGTTGATGCCAGTCATCTTTTCTTTGCATACAGGTATCATTCTGGGCAAAGGAAGGATTCCATTCAGGGCCACCATCTTGCCTGAACTGGACACATGCACTGTAAGAGCCAGCATGACACCTTCTGCATGTCCCTCAAGGTTATACACCTCAATTAATTCACATCCACATGTACTACCACTAGAACCCTTGTGCTACTATTCATCTTGGCCTCAAAAAGACAGCTAGCTTTAATCCTGTCTTTCTCCAGAATGTGGAGTCAATGTGTCTGACAATAAGATCACCAATTACTAAGACCTTTCTGTTTTTACTCATAGAATTTGAGGCATTTGACTGTTTGTGGTCTACCTTGTGGTGACACTTTACCATGTGTAATATGATGCTGATTTGGTGGTGGACATCTACTGAGACCTGGTCTTCTTATTCCTTGGAGGCTTCATTAGTGACTTTTACAGACTCAGCATAAGTTAGTTTAGTATGGCTGCAGTGAGGTGTGGGTGGACATGTGTAATGCTCACAGGCTATCTTGTCCATGAGAGTGACTGTGGTGGTGGTGCTGTGGTAGCATTGTCACCTCACAGTAAGACATTGTCCTGTTCGATTCTCAGCTAAAGTGTCTTCTGTGTGGAGACATGCGTGAATGGGCGTACCTTCATTGAAGGTTGTGCGTCAGGGCTGGCAACTCGGCACGTAAAAATCTACTGCCAATCATTAGCGGACTGGAGTTCCGCTGTGGTGACCCCTAACCAGGAAAAGCCAAAAGACACAACAACAACAACATAGATATTTACAGGTCTCACATATTGAATTTTTCATATCAAGTAGAAATTTATTGTCTGCCAGTTGATACATATAGATGTATAGCTACAAGCTGACTGTGGTGCAGGGGTTTTATGTCTATAAAATGCCTACTGCAGTATGGAGTACTGGAGTGTGAGAATATTTTCACAACATGTAGTCAGGCAAGCATTATGTATTAGTTTACCAAGGAACTGATAGCCAGATATTCTAAAAGAAGAAGCTTGGAGGATTAGAATTAGGAAGTTCATTACTCAGCTAAAGGTTCAGAGTGAGTGTGCTGGAACTTGCCTGGAAGACCTGGAAAGCATAGAGTGTGAAAGCCCATTTGAGGTTAACTTGTGGAATAATACTTGAAAGAAACATCTGGAGGTTAGAGCTGAAACTGAGGTCTAGCTAAAGCCTACAGAGTGTGACTTGTTTTTGAATAACCTGTACTTGGAAAGGCTGTGAAAGACTGCAATTCTGTTTGATGGAAAACTAACCAAAGGAACAGTTTTCTTTTTATTTCAAACCAAGTTGTCTATTACTTTTTATTTATCCTACAACTTAAATAATAAACCCATATTTTATGGAAGTTCTACCTCTACTGTTTCTGTTTCCTTTTATTTTCCTATATCTATCTACCCATATATATATATATATATATATATATATATATATATATATATATATTAGTGTAGGCAACGGAGTGAATGTGCACCTACACTGACACCTGTTTGGTTGGCACCATTTGATCGATACACACAGATGGTTGACAGGTGTGCAAGATCGACATTTCCCAAGTAGGGGAATTTTCCCTTTCCCCCAGGAATTGTGCAATCTCTGAGTTAGTGTGTGTAATTATTGGGGGGGGGTATCAGGGTGCAAGGGGGTGGTTTGCTCTGCTCCAGAAGTAATCCTTGGAACATGTGCAGTACATGTCAGTGTTTGTAGGTTTTGACGTTTTTGTTTCAGGAATCTATGTGTTGGTGCAGATGCACAGTTGATTCATTTCATACCATAATATCAAATGCTCAAACCAAAGAACAAAAAAGATTGATTTTTTTAGCCGGAATCAAAAAATAGCAAGAAAAATAACACTATTTTATGTGAGTGGATAAATGGTTAAACGAGCCTCACATGAGTGGGGGGTTTGCACTTAGGAAAAAAAGGTTATTTTGATGTATATGTTTTTATCTACAAATTGTGATTTGATGAAATTAGTTTTTGATATTTTTAGTAAGCTGTGATTCAACAAAATGTGCTTCAGTGAAAAGCAATGTAATCAAAGTTGTAGAATAGCACTTGTTAGAACCATGACTTATTAATACTGTCCATTGGAAAACACATTGGACTGAAACACATTTAGTATAAAGTGCAACAGTAATGCAGCTTTATGTTATATGCTAGGAAAAAATATATATACATGTTTACCTAGCTAATTGTGAATATGACATTTTGTGTTACTTATGGATGATCACTGCTGGTGTGGTTCCTACTGATGTGCTACCGGTGATACACAGTGTGTGGTGTTTTCTCTTTTCTCAGTGGTTGTATGACAACAGAGTTAGTAAGAGGGGTGTTGGAGCCAAGTTGCCCTCATGTGGAGTGCAGACAGCACTGGTTCCCCACTTGCAAAAAAAAAAAAAAAAAATTTTTTTTGAAAGGACTTACCACTGTTTGATGTTTTCAGATGAGCATGTTTTAACAAGTTGAGCATGTAATGAATTAAATGTTTCACACATTTGTCTTAATAAGCTGTGATTCTACCACAATCCATTCTATAGCTTTATACCTATATCTAGCTATGTGTGTGCTTGTGTGTGTGTGTGTGTGTGTGTGTGTGTGTGTGTGTGTGTGTGTGTGTGTGTGTGTGTGTGTGTGCATGCGTGCGCGTGTGTGTCTGTGTGTTTGTGTGTGTGTGTATGTGAGAGTGTATACAGTTGGGACTGTGAACTGGTGAAAGTCAAATTCACTACATTTACATTTGCCACATTAAAATTTTGGCTAAGACATGTCCTCTTTTGTTTTTTTACACAAACACACACACGAACACACACACACACACACACACACACACACACACACACACACACACACACTAGGGTTGCCACCTTTTCAAATGCCCAAAGTGGGACATTTTTGGTACAAACGTCAGATTTTGCAAGCCAAAACCTACCCACGGCCAGTACAAATGACAGAACTTCACTTTTGTGCCTAAATAAAAGCTTATTCTTGTAGTATTTTAGTTGCTTATTCTGTTTCTTATAACATTTAGGTGTTTCAGATACAGAATAACTGTTGTATGCAACTGTTACATAAAATATAGGAAATAATTTTGTCCTAAAATCTCAGGACATTTACCATTTTTACAATTTTTTTGCAGGACACAACTGCCCAAAGAGGGACTGTCCCTCACAAAGTGGGACAGGTGGTAACCCTAACACACACACAGAAAGCACCTTAGACTAAAAGCAACTACACAGACCTAAGTCTACACTTACTTTAAAATAAAATATTGACATAAAGTAAAACACAAACAGAATCTCACACATCACTTACATTCACAAAGTTATCTCCATACAGTACTTCACTCCTGTAAATCAAACCCATTAGAAAGATGACCGGGTCCATTCCCTTTAATCTTTTGGACTTAGCCAGAAGTAAAAATGTGATTTTTTTTTTTGTTAGGTTGCTGCCTCAGAAGTCGGTCTTTTGCACCTTTTTCTTCCTCCTCTGTTTTCTTTGATATGCACATTTGAGTGGATGTTTTTTGTTTTGGCTATTAGATTTAACTATTTTTTAAATATATGGCTAGTCTAATGACTATATTTTGGGGCTGATTGTGTAAAAATGGAAATTACTGGTTTTAAAAAAACTCAAGAGTATGTAATCAAATGTTTCCTGACCAAGCCAAGACTACTATATGCTTGATGCAACTTGTTTAGGGGTTTAACACTTAGTTACTGAATGGATATGGTCTTTGTGAGCTTTGATAAGAGAACTGGATGGGATCGTCTCAACAAACTAATTTTAAAATGATTATTAGATAAGAGTATGACTGGACAAGAGGATTAATTTCTTTCAACTTTAAAGGAGTTTCAATGACTGATGGAAAAACTGTTATGGGTCGACACCCTAACAATTGTCACTCCAGATCTCTGATTGTTAACATTTTAGATACCACATGGAGTCTTTCTCTTCTTGTCCGTTAGCATCTATTTTCATTTCTGACTCTGAACCAGTTCTACTCATGAAGGATATGCATCCTTAAACACCTGGGCTCATTAGTTTATTTCCCCCTCTTAAGTAATGAAGAAACCTCCTCTAGGCCTCTTTCCTCTGAATCCAAACATTTGGCATCCTCTTATTGAATCATAATTGTGGACATTGACTACTCTAGGATGATGGAAACCTCTTTGTGGGCCCAGGTAACGTTCTGCTTCCAGGATAGATAGGGCATACATTGGCTTCTTCCTCACAAATCCCTGTACCTGTGCCAGTTATACAAAAAAACGGGATTATCCACTTACATTTATTGTCTACACCCACTGGTACCATGGTGTGTGGGCTGTCCCTGATGTAGCCAGTCTACAGGGTTTTATATCATTGACAATGGCACTGTTTTCATGCCATAGTCAGGCTTTGCTAACCGTATTAATGAAACTTGTGACAAAGGCAATTACTAACAAATGGAAAAGAAAAAATAAGACTCAAAAAGGTCAAGAACATGATAGAAGAAACAGAGAGACATGAGCTGGTAGCCACAAGGCAGAAAGACATTGAATGATATGGAGGAACTGGGGGAAATGAAAGGCAATAACACAAAATTAGCAATAAAGGTGAAATATGGGTCATGGCTTTGGTAATAACTGGCTTTCATAAGCTAGGGTTAACATTTCATGGTGGAGGTGAACACTGTGGAAGGGATCTTAAGATGTGTAAGGCTCTTGTAGAGCTAGTCATGGGTAAAAACTGTTAACTAATGGAGTGAATTTTTGTATTTTTTTCTTACATATGTATTGCCATGATGGACCTGTTTCTGATCTTGATCTGTAAATATATGTTCATTGTGACACTGTCTTAAAATTAAAATAAAAGATCTGTTTTATAAAGAGAAACCTAGAATTTGTTTCCCATATGTTGCTAACAAATGAACAAATAAGACATGTGACAGAGGATGTATTTTTATCACATCAGAAAAGGACAGTTTGAAAAGACAAAGATTAATATGATTAACATGATAGTGCCCGTTTCACACAAGCAAATTTGTTTTAGTTAACACTAATATGTATATGGGTGTGTCTGTGTGTGTGTCTCTGTGTGCCTGTGTTTAGAAAGTGATGTACCCAAAAGTCAGTGACACAGGACTTTTACTGTATGTTCTTACCCACCAGGACATAAATGGCAATGTGGAAAGAATCATGTCTCTCAACTGTACTTCATTATGCAGAATGTTCCTAATTTTGAGTCTTAAAACATACATGGTCTACACTGCTCCACATTGAAAGAGTCTGCCACACGTTCATTGCTATGAATTTTTAAATTGATAACCATGATAAATAAATACTGAAAGAACAAAATGACATAGAGCCAGCAATGAGTGACTAAAAGATATATATTGAATATATATTAAATATATGACATAACAGCAAATAAAGACAGACCGGTTTTGACTGGTCAATTACACAGCCTTCTTCAGTGTATACAAATCATGCCAAATACATGCTGTTTAAATACAAAATAGACAGATCCCATTTGTTGAATACTTATAAATATTCATTAAGCCCGGGGGGAAAAAGACCACCGAGTTTGATTATCCACTTTTTTTCTTTACAATTCAAAATACTGTGCCACCCAGTTTTATTTCTACGATCACCTTGTATGACGTCAATTATAATAAACATAAATTTGGCTGTTGGGTGGACCAACTGATGTTTATATAGAGCATTAGTCAACTTTTTTTGTTTGATGTTACTGTAATGTTCAGAAATTCGTAATCTAATGCACCTAGAAGTCTGCCCAATGTAGAATGCTCCACAGCTACATGTGGCCAAATAAATGGCCCAATCACTGCTACAATTCACAAATATGTTTAAATCAAAAACCTTGGGGCAATTTCTACTTGAGAACTCCTTAGTTGTAGAGATGTATTTACAATTAGTGCAGTGGCCACAAGGAAAACAACCACGTAAAGTGTCACCTGACATAGTTCTCTGTACCAACCCAGCATGTTTATTATCACTACATTTGTAGTGATTAAAGAAGGATTTAAGTTTTTTACCATTCCTATAAGAAAAAACACACCTATTTGGGATAATATTTGCAACATCTGGGTCACACTGTAAGATGTTCCAATGTCTCCGAACACTCTCCAATAGACAATTGGTGTTACGACCATAAGTTGTGGTGAGTCTAAGTGGTTGAGATGGTGTATCCGACCGGTCCCTATATTGGAGTAAGTCAGAACGTTGCATATTGTTAACCTGATATTTGGCAACTGCAATACTGCCAGCATTATACCCCCTTCATTTAAATCTTTGTGTAAGGTCATTAAGGTTCCGACAAAATGTAGATTCTTGTGAACAAATACGTTTAGCTCTGATGAACTGAGACTTTGGTATGTTCCTAACTATATGTGGAGCATGGTAGCTGGAGGCATGTAGTAGGGGGTTATATTGTGGGAACTTTCTATACATCTCCGATTCTAATGTACCATCAGGGAGTTTCTGCAATGCCACATCCAAAAATGTAATATTGTTGATATCATGTTGTTCCGTGAAACATAAACCCCATTCATTGTTATTCAGATAACAAACAAACTCCTTGAGCCTAGACTCTGTACCCCTCCAGACAAGCCATACATCATCCAGGTAACGTCTCCATATGTCTATATCCCCAAGAAAAATGTTTCTGGTAGAATCATAAATCATCTCCATTTCAACATAGGCCATAAAAAGGTCAGCATATATTTAGTCTGCCAGAAACATGCATCTTTGTAGTAGAAGAGTGAGAACATACCTAGCCATGTCCACCAGAAAAGAATTGAATATGGAACTATACAAGTTTGTGTTATTAAGCCAATATGCCAAAGCCTTAAGACCTGCCTGATGTGGAATATTAGTATATAATGCACTGACATCAAGCATACACAAGAACCAATCGGCTTCCAATTGTGTGTCAGATATAATTTGTAGGAAGTTCGTGGTATCTTGTAGCCTGGAGCGAATGGATGGTAACAGGGGTTTGAGATATTTGGTCAAAAACAATGATAAGGGCTCGGTCAGATAGTTTCTGCCAGACACTATTGGTCTTCCCGGAGGATGCTTGGCATCTTTATTTATAAATACTGAATCACATTAATTACCTAAAGAACTTTTTATAAGTATAATGTATCACATTTTAGTATGCTGTGAGCGTCTTAGCTGAAGTTATTTGTAAACTGTTGGCAAGTGTTCCACATTTTGTCTATGAGTTCCACATTAGGAGAGACAGTGTTCCACATCTTGGAGATAGAAAGTTGAAAGCTATAGAAAGAATGCTTTCTCTGGTCACGTTCTCAATGTCAATGATTTGCACTACTGTACTGTTTTACAGGTGTTCATGCCATATCATCTATAATCATTTCATCAGTCTTAGTTTGACAAAAGTAAAATGCTGGAACAACATTTCAATGCATATCTTAATAGTAGCAAAACAAATTTTAGAACAGTGTTTTTGCAAGCCCCCCCCCCCGACACCATTCATTGTGAGCAGCTAAGAGCCTACATTTCCTTACTGACACATTGTCACTCTGAAACTGTACAAGAAGTGCTGCTATGCTAAAACAAAATTGTTTTCAGGATAGAAATGTGAGATGTTAAGTGACATTTGCAGATGTCTTTCTACGATGCATGTAGAAAGCTGTATTAAGCTGATGTAAATTTAATTTTTCATAAAACTGTATAAATAAAACTGTTATTGTAGTAAATCTTGCATCATACAAAATTAGAACTGTACAGAGTATACATTTTCTTTCAGAAAAAATGCAGCAGAACTGTTATAAAGTTAAACTGGATTGTCAAATGTGAGCATATTTGGAGTGGTTAAAACATGGTTCTCCTTGAAATATTATTCCAGCAAAGGAGAATGCGTTATCTTGTTTGGACTTCCCCCTAGAGGTGTGAGTGTAGAAGCTGGAAACCTTTCTTTCAAACTGAAGAAAACAGGAAATATTTCTTGTGACTCTTAAGGAGGTTGAGACAGACAGACAGAGACTGTTAGCTCAGTTATAGTCTTGCTTCTGGAGGAAAAGTATTGAGTCCATATGCCTGTGAAATTATGCAACTGTGGTTTGGCTTCTAAGTCACAAGTAACTAGAATTCATTGCCTCTAACTATTGCTAGTAATATGACAAAATAAGTGGTTAGTTGGAATTTTTATTTATGTCAATTGCTTGTTTAAACTCTTTTATATGGAATTTCTTTGTGGGAGTATAAATCTGTTTATGTATTTCATTTTGAAAAATGCATTGCTTTTATTTATTCCAGGTAAGGAATTTTATTATTCAATTTAAAGTGCTTGTGGCTGGTGATTCATTTATCAGTTTAAATGTGTGTGTACTAAAGTGGTGTAAATTCAACTGTTGATTCCACTTTTGAAAGGTTTATACTCAAGCTATTTCTACCTTATAGATATTTAATTGTTGTCTTATTTTATGGGCAAATATAATTCTGTTCTTTGTGAGTCAAGATGATCTGATTAGTGGCAGTTCTACAGTAAAAATAGGGAAAAGCATGTTGTAACTGGAGAGATTTCATGAACCCCCCCTCTGAGAAAGTGTGTGTGTGTGTGTGTGTGTGTGTGTGTGTGTGTGTGTGTGTGTGTGTGTGTGTGTGTGCGTCTGTAAAATAATCTTGGACATGTTTCAGCTACTGTTTGTAATACCAAAATGAAAGGGACTGGGATCATTCTGAAGTGAGTAAAGTCTTAAGGAACCAGTTATTATAGCACACTGATCTGTAGCTGTACAGTGTAAAAGGTATTTGAGTGTGGCAGGTGCTGGCTCTTGCTCAGGACAGCAGCAGAAATTGTCTGTAATCTCTTAAGGACCATTGCCCATTGCATCTAATCTGATAGTCAGTGCTATGGATGGTGAGACCATGACTACAGACCATCACTTATTATATTGGTGCCAGCCATGTGTGTTTAAAGCTTGTACAATAACAGTTATCTTAGAATGGTAATATTTAAGTAGAAGGTAGGAGATGCAAAGGGCATCCCCCAGAAAAATACTAAGGGCATGCTTAATTATTTTTTATTTTGTTTATTTGGCATAGTCCCATTTTGAAGTTTTGGTTGTGATGAACCAGGATTCACTGAAGCAACTGTAATGTTTGTGCCATGAACTTCCCAAAAATGTTCAGAATATTCAGACTCCACTTCATTGCTTTATTTTTGTACTTTTTCCTAGGGGCATAGAGTAAACATCTTGCACATGCACCACCTGACTTACACAACAAAATTAAAAATCTTTGGAAATGCTACCTCCCTCCCATACACACCTCCAATATGATATTTGCATCCACCAGATGTTATTAAAATTACAGTCAAAACTGCAAAGTTATCAGGAAAGACTAATAGAACTGTTAGCCCACAAGACCTCATTGTACAATGAAACCAACAGTAACGCCATTCATTGAAAGCAGACAGGAATGTTACAGAACTAATTTAAAAAAGGAAGGGGACATTACATCCAAGTAGCTACATACAGTTTTCATTGAGTACCACCACTACAACAAACCTACTGGTGCAGTATTGAGTTGGCTAAGTGTAAAAATAGGCTATCACCTCCAGATTGGATATAGAAAATGAAGCAAAATAGGGCAAGGTCAATAGCCATGCAAGTGAGACAGCCTAAACTCCTGCTGATACAATGTAAACAATCTACTGGAAAAGCAACAGAAACTTTAGTATGTACTCATAGTGTGACCATGGTAGTGTTATAAAATTATCACACAACCCCCTACTAGAAAACAACACACACTTGCAAGGAAATGACAATACATACTGTAAACACATTCTGAGCTTATTAACATATACTTTTACTGCTAACAATGATTTCAGAATGTATTAGACTGTAGATGCTAAACTGAAAAATCAATATTATTATTTATAAGTTAAGACAAACTCTAAAACCTCAGCACTGTGCATCACTGACTTATGAGTAGAACATTTGCTAGCATATCCACTTACTTTTTGCAAATGTACACAACATACAGAATTTTGTGTACAACGTACATTTAGAAACTCTGTCCTCTGAGCTATATATTAATGACAGACAAATCAGAACAACTCTTTTGTTTCTTTTTAGCAAGCTTACGGATATGAAGATGATTTTCAGTTGCAGCTGTACCCAGCATTCCTAACTGCAGACTTCATGAAGCCTATGTTAAGTACACGATAATCCAAGACCGTCAGTGAGGACAATAATTCGAATAAACTGAAGGCAAATCCTTTATTCAGGTTATAAATAATAAAATCCAAGCATCAACAAAGTTGGAGACAGCAATAACAGACAAGCGCTTTCGCTTGGATAATTCCAAGCTTTATCAAGTCAATAACAGATTCATTCAAAGAGGGGAACTATTAAATGATTGTCATGATTTCAATGGCAAAAGTTTGTTGCATATCTTAGAAAATGTACATATGTTTAATTATAGATTAAAAAAATTAAAACTTGCACTGCATGTAAAATGATGCTGTAAATTACATTACATAAACAAGACTAGCAGTGTGAAGAAAAAAAAATGTTAGAGAAAAAGATGGAAATGCATAAAATAAAAATGTGTGAATTACACATTTGTCATCATAAAAAATGATATTGCACTGCAACTCAAAAACAACAATTGAGAATCCACCTCATGGAACCGCCTCCATTTTATGGTAAAGATGGCCCTACAGCCATAGAGCTCAGTGCTTTGGCTGTCCCTGCATTAGCTGATGTATGTAGCATTTCCACTGCAACTAAAATGGCACCTACTTTCAGCCTGATAATACATCATGTTTGATTAAAAAATAATAATAATAATAAACTGTCATTGCATTGTCTGCTGAAACATGCACATTTAAAAAAACTCATACACAGCCTTAAGCAAACCATCAGATCCAGCCAGTATGCACCCAATATTCAAACACATTCTGGTTTGTATAAATTCAAGTATTTGTCAGTATGCTCTGCACTTGTACTATAGTAACAAAAAGATGGAGCTCAGAACTCCTAGTCTGTAGGTTTCATATGAAAGTCTTCAACATGTCACAGCCTCTAAAGATAAACAAAATACTACACATTGGACGTATCATCTAAGAGATAGTGCCATTCTCACGGAGGTAAAATACAGGGCAAGTGAATCCACAACTGAAACCATGAATAAATTGAAGTTTGTATTCCAAACTATCTGAATGCAAGTAATGACTGCATCATGTTCTTAATTCAAAGGAACTTGAAAACTACAGCTTGTTACTTACTTCTTCCAGTAATAAACATTTATGCTTCTCATCTGGGTCTCTTCAATTACATAGACTACTGTGTCAGCAAGCCAATCTGGCAAGCTTGAATTTTTCAAATGCTATATAAACTATAGTACAAGCTGCCTTAATCTCTCAGAGAGGAATTTCTCACATGATTTTGTTTCAAAACTGCATAAAAATTAATTTCTGGACAAACTGGATATGCAGTTCTACTGTGGGAATTATCTCATATATAATACCTCTCACTGTCTGTCATCTCTTTATTAAAAATCACTCTTTTTCATTTCTTTACAGCATTACTTGCTGCCTCTACTACTTTACAAACTGTTGCTTATGAACTTCAAATTCGTATTATAAAACAATGCTGCTTACTTGTGCATATTATGTAAATACTGCTGTTTATATTGTTTGCTTTCTGTGTTGTATATAACTAGCTAGTTATTATATTGAAAATAGCCAGTGTATAACATACTATCATAAATTTCTTTGTGTGTTGCTTGCTTTCCAGTTGAGGCATACCTAATTAATAAATGTAAATATAACGTATTTATTTTTATTATAGAGTTTTCTTCACAGGTCTTTGGCGAAAGTGGGCTATGTTCAGACAAAACTTTTCTGGTTTACTGATGTAAACTGATTGGTACATAAATATCAATAAGTACACTGTAGTTACCATATGCATACGATTCACCACCATGTGGTTGACATAGTAGGGACAAATACACAAAAATGACTAATAAATAAGAGAGCGCAAAAAATTCTTTATATCACAAAGCTTTTGGGTATTAACCCTTCCTCAGTGTGATACAAATAAACAATACCAACCATGTATTTGAAAAGTACAGCCATCCAATCAAATCCCTTAACAATCATTCAATTAAAATCTTAAAAATACATACAATCATTATTATACAAAAAAAAAGAAAAAGAAAAAATATATAAATGTAATATATACAATATGTAATTTAAGAAAACATTATAGCTGTATATGTTTCTTTTTAAAACTGGCTTAATATTCACTGCTGCATTTAATCCTGGATGTTTATCTGCACCAAAATGTAAGATCCATTCATATTCTGCTAATTCAAGTTTATTGTTAATATCACCCCTCTCATATTAGCATAAACTTGTTTATACCTTCCCTCAGGAGGTTGTAATCAGCTTTGGGGAAGTTTTTTTGTTTGTTTTGTTTGACTCTAGCTGGGGGTGGGGGGTGGTTGGGGGAGATGGTGACTTTGAAAGTACTGTTTTGTGGTTAGATTTTACCAGGGATGATAACATTACAGGGATGCTGCAGTGGTTACTCGTGTTGGTTAATACCAAGTCCAAGATATTTTCACCTCTTGTGGGGGTGTCAACCAACTGGTCCAAGGCGTTTCCATTGACAACATCAAGGAATCTCTGGGAATTTGTTTTTTGGCATGAGTAATTCTTCCATTCTATGGCTGGATAGTTAAAGTCACCCAGAATCAGGGTAAAGGGTTGAATCTTGATAGATTTGAAGAGGTCCAGATAGGTGCAGTGGGCATCTTGAGTCGGAGATGGTGGCCTGTAGCTAACTATGATTTGAATAGGGGTCTTGTCAATTGTAACTGCACCTGGAGTATTTCTTGAGCATCACACTGTTTGACCAGCCTACAGGTGTGTATGTCTTTTATATATATTGCAACTCCACCTCCTTTTGTTTTGCTGCCCACAGCTTGGGGTCTGAATGAATGATAGGATGAGTAACCTGGTATGGCTGGGCTGCTCTCTGCAGCTTTAAACCAGGTTTCTGTGACTGCATAAATGTCAGCTTCTTCCAGGGTTAAGAATGCTTGCAATGAGTGCAGTTTCATGTTTAGAGACCTAGCATGTAGCAGCATGACTTTTAATTTACATTTTGATGAAATTTTCATGTTGGTAGTTTTGACCTCATGGCATTGCATAAAAAAGGCACTACGGGGAAGGCAAGAGCCTTTGCCAGGGGTCTGAAGCCCAAGGGAGACAGATGCAGGCCATCTCTGGCAAAGCATTGTGGTTTGTCAATCATGTCATCCCAGACTGTCAGGTACTGGATCCCCTTGGAATGACAGCAGAAACTAAGCCAATTGTTGAAGTCAATAATTTTCTGTTTGTATTGAGGCATCATTCTGGGTGATGGCAGAATGCTGCTTAAGGCTAGGAACATACCTGCCTGGGACACATACTCAGCGAGCTCAATCATGTCTCTCTTCATAGAGTCCAGGGAGGTATGTCTCAAGTCATTCACTCCAACATGGACTATGACAGAGTCATTACAATACCAGTTGGGAGACTTGAGTGCATGTGTGATATGGAAGATTCTGGCACCCGACAAACAACTAACCGTGACTTTCTCCTTATCCAGCCTCATGAGGGGCACATTTCTGTGTCTCACAATGGAGTCTCCTATGACTAATATGTTGGGTTTATGTTTAGGCCTTAGTGGCTGTGAGACACAAGTGTGTGGACTATGTATGGTGTGTTGTTTAAGATTTTTACCATTTCTATGATTGTATTCGCATATTCCTTTCTTTTTTGTTTTGACTTATGGTAGGGTGCATGGCATTCACCTTTGTTTCTAGTGACCTGGGTTCAAACAACAAGTCAAATTGCCGCAGGACTGGCTGATTGTGGGAGCATAAGAAGGACATTGTACTATGTGTTGTGATGGAAAGCTCTGCTAGTTATCAGGAGGATTTTGTTGCAGGACAGCACAGTGATACAATGTTGGGGGCGGGAGGTGGGTGGTTACATGTACAGACAGACAACTAGTGAGCATGTGTATGGTCTATATACTGCAGCTCCCCCATTATATGTGCTTACTGTCATGGGTAATAGGTCTGCCTATAGTCTGAAACATTCATTGGCCCTGTCTTTCACCCCATTTACATCAGGACCTGAAACATTTCTCCTGAGCCTATTCTGTGCTGGATAAGGGAAGCACCTGCCAGAGATGGTCTATAGCAACACATTGTTAACTGTGTTAAAAGTGTAAGGACATTCCGGCCAAAAGAAATCACTAATTAATTAAGCAAATAGCACATTTACATATTCATCAAGAAATGCATCTCTTACCCCATGATTTGCATCTTTATTTCTCACAACCACAAGGCTGTAATTTTTTTCTCACAGTTTTATTAAAGAGTCATTTTCTTAAACTATGCCTCAAGAATCACATAATTCACAAAATTCATTGTTTAAAATTGCATTTCCTGTTCTACGTTACTTTTTTTGTCTACAAATTTGCCAGTGTTTCTGAGTTCCAACTTGCCCTAGCCATAGGTCTGCTGTCTCCACAAGGTCACATCTAATTATCAACAGTTGAAGCACATTTCATTTGGTCCCCCAGGCAATTAGTTATCTTCCGCTGGAGAATGTAGCATTCCTTCCTGCCATGATGCTTTCTGTGTAGTGGTCAGTGGGTCATCTGTGCTATATTCCCAGAGGACTATGTGACGGGGGTCTGATCCTTTACATCTTGTATTAGATTACAGACAAGTAAGTTCTGATTTAACTGGTGCTGCTCCAAGCTTGCATTAGTTAATTAGAGCAGTGGAGTAAGTCCATTACTGATGTTTCTAGATACTTACTACAGGCTTTAAACAGTAACGTTGTTTCATATATTTTGGTCACTGCTTTCACTCACTCACTCTCAGCTCTCCCATTGTTTTCCCCTGCATTTTCTACTGTCTTTTGTGCTTTTGTCTTCTGATTTGTTTGGGCCAAATGATGCTTTAAGTCCCATGGATATAATGCTCTATAACTGGATTTTGCACATCACCTGTGCTTTAACAGATATCTCATTTGCTTTCAGTACCTGAGATTTAGTGTAGTAAGAAGCAGAGAAGTAGAAGACACTGAGCAAGATGAAAGTTGTAGCCTTGTTAGAGGTTGGCTAGGGTTAGGTGTTCTGAAACCATTCAGCAGTTGAGACTTCCTACTGTTCAGAGTACAGGTTTAAGTATCTTTATATCATGCTATAACAGAGACAGTAGTGATCCTACCTTTACATGAATGGATCCGTTTTCCTGTTTGTACTGTACAAGGCAGTCTATTTTTCTCTGTCTGCCTAGTCTGCAAAACACCCTTACCATGTAACGACAACAGAATATGCACCAGTCTCCTAAATGAGAACTGTTAAATGTCTGACTATGTAAAACATTTTCAGAAGCTGAAACATCATGCATACCTGTCTCTACCGGGTAGAAATAACTATATTATGTATTTCTTCTCTCCTTTTCCAATAAACTGTATATGTCTCTCTACTCATTTGATCCTTTTTATCAGGATAAGAAATTATGGTATAGATACAAGGCTGCTCATATTTGTGACATGGAGATAAAAGTATATACATGCCATGTCATGGAACTAAAATTTCCTTGCACTGTAGCACTGAATAAGGGCACTCACATTCCATGACATGAAGGTAAGGGAGAGCACTCACATTCCATGGCATGAAGGTAAGTGAGGGCACTCACATTCCATGACATGAAGGTAAGGGAGTGTACTCACATTCCATGACATGAAGGTAAGCAAGGGCACTCACATTCCATGACATGAAGACAAGTGGGGGCACTCACATTCCATGACATGAAGGTAAGGGAGAGCACTCACATTCCATGGCATGCAGGTAGGTGAGGGCATTTACATTCCATGATGTGTACTCATAGTCCATGACATGAAGGTAAGTGAGGGCACTCACATTCCATGATGTGAAGGTAAGTGGGTGTACTCACATTCCACGACATGAAGGTAAGTGAGGGCACTCACATTCCATGACATGAAGACAAGTGGGGGCACTCACATTCCATGACATGAAGGTAAGGGAGAGCACTCACATTCCATGGCATGAAGGTAACTGAAGGCATTCACATTCCATGATGTGAAGGTAAGTGAGTGTACTCATATTCCATGACATGAAGGTAAGTGAGGGCACTCACATTCCATGATGTGAAGGTAAGTGAGTGCACTCACATTCCATGATGTGAAGGTAAGTGAGTGCACTCACATTCCATGATGTGAAGGTAAGTGAGTGCACTCACATTCCATGACATGAAGGTAAGTGAGGGCACTCACATTCCATGACATGAAGTGGGGGCACTCACATTCCATGGCATGAAGGTAAGTGAGGGCACTCACATTCCATGATGTGAAGGTAAGTGAGTGTACTCATATTCCATGACATGAAGGTAAGTGAGGGTACTCACATTCCATGGCATGAAGGTAGGTGAGGGCACTCACATTCCATGGCATAAAGGTAAGTGATGGCACTTACGTTCCATGACATGAAGGTAATTAAGGGCACTCGCATTCCACGACATGAAGTAAGTTCACTAATACACTACAGCATGGATACAGGGATACCCACTCAGCAGGATATGGAAAGAAACGTACTGCAATACTGTGACATGAATGAGATGCTGTGGCAATAAGAGTAGTGACACAACATGACAAAGCAGTAGGGTAAGAGTGCTGACACACCACAGTGAGGAGATAAAAGCTTTTAATCTCTCTGACATGGAGATGAATCTGCATTGCTTACTGTTACAAATGTGGGTGCTGACATCATGAGCCACAGTGCTGTGAAAATTAAATTGATAAGAGATAAAAGTATATACATTCCATGTCATGGAACTAAAGTTTCCATGCACTGTAGCACTGAATAAGGGCACTCACATTCCATGTCATGTAGGTAAGTGAGGGCACTCACATTCCATGACATGAAGGCAAGTGAGTGTACTCACATTCCATGACATGAAGGTAAGTGAGTGCACTCACATTCCATGATGTGAAGGTAAGTGAGTGTACTCTCATTCCATGACATGAAGGTAAGTGAGTGTACTCACATTCCATGACATGAAGGTAAGTGAGGGCATTCACATTCCATGACATGAAGAAAAGTGGGGGCACTCACATTCCATGGCATGAAGGTAAGTGAGGGCACTCACATTTCATGATGTGAAGGTAAGTGAGTGTACTCATATTCCACAACACGAAGGTAAGTGAGGACACTCACATTCCATGGCATGAAAGTAAGTAAGGGCAATAACATTTCATGACATGAAGGTAAGTGAGGGCACTCACATTCCATGACATGAAGGTAAGTGAGGGCACTCACATTCCATGGCATGAAGATAAGTGAGGGCACTCACATTCCATGACATAAAGGTAAGTGCACTAACACAGTACGGCATGGATACAGGGATACCCACTCAGCAGGATATAGAAAGAAACGTACTGCAATACTGTGACATGAATGAGATGCTGTGGCAATAAGAGCAGTCACACAGCATGACAAAGCAGTAGGGTAGGAGTGCTGAGACACCACAGCAAGGAGATAAAAGCTTTTAATCTCTCTGATATGGAGATGAATCTGCATTGCTTACTGTTACAAATGTGAGTGCTGACATCATGAGTCATAGTCCTGTGAAAATTAAAGTGCAACTCCCAGCTCAGTGATGGAGACTTGACTGTAATCCAGTCCAAGCTTGTTTAGTGGCTCAAGTACTGGAGGAGCTGGACAGTAGGGGTGAGAAGGAGAGTCAGCTATTACTTTGCTTATCCAGGGAGGGAGGGTGGGGATTGCTGACTGTGATATTGCACTCCTCTGAATATAGTAGTGGTGTGATTGTATGTCCGACTGAGGTAGAATTTGCCATAGAGGGGCTAGATCTAACTGGTAGCATGTACACTGGATACAGATAATGACATCATGAGTATCAGTTGGCATTAATAAAAAAATGCCATTTATGATGTGTGGTTAACACTGTAACAGGATGTTTTATTCTCCTGTCCATCTTCCCCTCCACAGCAGCTACACAAAGATGGCCACTGCTGTCTTTCCTCCTGGGGAGATCCAGTCTGATCGTGTGAGTCAGGCAGGTGTCTGTGAAAGGTTGGAATGGAAGACTCAGGAGTGACTCTGGGACACAGCTGATGGCTTATAGTCATGAGGGACAAAACAAAGAAACGACAGACAAACAAACAAAGTGTAATTTCATCTCTATGAAGTGAAAACTTGCTATGAAATAATTAAAGCATTATTGCAAGAAGGCTTAACAACTTAACCCTCCTTTGCTCCTTGAGGTGAGGACTGTGCCCTCACCCCCTAGCTGACTTTATATACTAACTCCAGTGTCACTGTACTTCAGAGGTGGGGCAAATCAGAATATAGTGTATATACTCCTCAGTTTTCTATTACAGCCTCATAATTATAAGGATCTCAGTTTCAGTTCTTCTAGTTATAACACTCACCCACCTGGACATACACCAAGGTTGGGAGATTAAAAATCAGCTTCAAAATATGGAGAGGAAATAAATACAATCACACTCCTTTGCATGAAATAAATGTATTTATGTATCATAATATGGAGATAAGGGTAGCCATACAACATACCCTGTGTTATGGCTTGTGCACAGCATAGGATAAAGATATGAGCACCCACAGACCAAGGTATAGAGGTAAGGATACAGATTCATTTTGACTTAGAGGTGAAAAGGCACACACGCACACACACACACACACACACACACACACACACACACACACACACACACACACACACACACACACACAAGAAGTTAAAGGTGCCCACACATCCCTGCAGGGAAACATGGGCACCAGTCTATCATTGTACTGGCATAAGGGTAGCACATGTAGTCAACATGGTATGAGGTTAGGGCAGCCACATAATATAACATGGAGATAAATCACAAGGGATAGTTCTACACAGTGGTATGGAGGTATAGCTATGTATAACCTATAGCATGAAAATAAAAAAAATAGTCTCACACTGAGTCCTGAGTCATGTAAGTAGTATCCACCCATTATGACCTAAAGCAAATTTCTTGGCATGAAGATTACCCACACAAGACAGCATAAAGAATAGGGCACTCACACACCAAAAAATGACAATAAGTTTACCCACACACCATGACATGGATGTAAGAGAGATAAAAGCATCCAAACACCATGGCAGGAATATAAGAGTACTGCCCATGTACTTTGGTAAGGAGACGAGAGGCTCTAAATATGGCATGGAGATGAGAGCACTCGCATGCCAAGAAATATAAGTAAGGGTAGCCACACAATGTGGTATGACAACAATAGATATGTCTGTGTATGTTACAGCCACACAATGTGGTATGAAAACAATAGATATATATGTGTATGTGTATGTTACAGCCACACAATGTGGTATGAAAACAATAGATATGTATGTGTATGTTACAGCCACACAATGTGGTATGAAAACAATAGATATGTATGTGTATGTTACAGCCACACAATGTGGTATGAAAACAATAGATAGATATGTGTATGTTACAGCCACACAATGTGGTATGAAAACAATAGATATGTATGTGTATGTTACAGCCACACAATGTGGTATGAAAACAATAGATATGTATGTGTATGTTACAGCCACACAATGTGGTATGAAAACAATAGATATGTATGTGTATGTTACAGCATAGACATTTGAGCATGTCGACAGAATATGAACAACAACCTTTTGGCCAACTTTCGTGAAAAAAATGTGATATGTATTTTTATTTTTATTTATTTGTATTTCCATTTGTTGACCGGGATAATTTGACTGGTCAGTGTGTGCTTTTTTATAATGGATTTCCAGGGAGACAAACTCCACAGTTACATGTATAAGGTTATAATATTGACACAAACTAACAAAATCAACATATTTATAGATTTTAATAAATACAAGATTTAGAACTAGTTGTTATATAGTTACACTTAGTCAGATATAGTTGGGAGCTCTGTTATCTTGAGAATGAAGGCAATGTCATTTAAACAGTATTAGAGTACAAAAAATAATTGCTATACCTCTTCTCTGAATTAACCAGAGAAGTGTGTTTAGGAACAGATTAGCAGAGGAGTTGTGTATTCGGACTACAGAGAGAGTGTGTGTGGTGTATGAGTGGATAGGAAGGAGAATTAAGGGGGGAGACTATACAGTGTGATGTTATTTAGAGAGTATATAAGATGAAAAATAGGAATAATTCTTGTATTAATTATTTATTTGCATTTGATTACCAGGAAAGTCTCTTTTTAGCAGAGGCCTGGAGAGAAAAGTTTCACAGTAGTAGAATATCAATAAAAATTAACAATCAGCTTAAATAAATCCCGGGAACAACACCTTGATCAACATTTGTCTCATGAATGGTTAAGTAGAAAAGAAGTTAAATTGAAAGATACAAGGTTAATAATGGTACAAAGTGGGATATACAGACAAATGCAGGTCCTGTAGTACACAACTACAAACAAATGTACATTTTGTTGCTGGGTGTTATATATTCATAGCTTAGGGTCTGTGTACTGAAGGGCACAACAATGTGGCAGGACTTTTGCATTGGAGGTTGTACAAACACTACAACATATGGGTAGCTGAGAAGCATTAGAAACAGGAGCCACCATGAAAATGAAGACATTCTTATTACATGTGATAATCTAATTTCATCAATTTAGACAAAAAAAAGAAAGAAAATAAGATATAATATAAAACAAAACACACTGAAGTAGTTATACTTAGCTTTTATAGTGCCCTACGTACTGAATGACAAAAAGTCATAAAATACCAGGATATGCAAGTAGAATAACGACACTATAGAAAAAAGACACCCAGATAGTTCCAGTAGTTGGAGGAGCAAGAGGGCTAATAAAAATAATTTTCAAGCATATTTAAATATGCTACCAGTACTGCATAAAGGAAGCAGTGTTAATTCATGCTGTTCTACACTGACAATGGTTTACATTTACTACTCTGATAGACTGCACCATCTAATGTCCCACTGGTTAGTGTGAAAATGCATAACGTTTAAATCTGAAGATAACGTTAAATTTTATTTAGCACAGCTGCAAATTAGATTTCAGAGTAGGGGGATACCAGGGAGCCATAACTGTAACAGCCTTTCCTTTCTTAAAACAAAGGACAATGAATATCTAAAATTTAATTAATAAGCGTCAGACTCTGTAAATATAGATTGTAGTATGTATAGTAGGGTTTTTCCCTCTTACCATGACAAATGTTGATCAAGGTGTTGTTCCCAGGGTTTATTTAAGCTGATTGTTATTTTTATTGATATTCTACTACTGTGAAGCTTTTTTTTCTTCTCTTACCTTGTGTCTTTATTTCTTTGTCTTTTTACATGTCTCTATCTTTCTAGTTTAGAATTGTACTAATGATTGAGTAATTGTAGAATTAATTAATGATGTGATCAAGTTTGTTTTACTAGCTATATATATATATATATATATATATATATATATATAGTTGATATTTTAATATTTTATGAACCTTGAAGGCATAAGCTGAGGTGCTAGTTTTGTTTGCTGTTTTGATAAATAAAGTAATGTTTTTAGCTCCACATGCCAAAGGAAGTAATATGTATTTTAATGTTTATTTTGTTACTTTGGCACAATAGCGAAATGGTTGTTTGAGCTTGTCCTTTCTTCCAGTAAACAGGATGAATGTTCAAAACTTCAGAAGTTTTACCATTGTTATTAAATTTACCACAGTAAGGGGGAATATTGTGTGATGTCACTGAAAAAGCTAACTTTGAAACAGTTGAAACAGTAGACATAATAACACACTGTAGTTCTCTCAGCTGGCATAGGCTGGGGAAGAATATAATGGAAATACCTGCAGATTCCAGTGCATCAGATGGGTTTCTGTGACACATTCTAAAAGCCCAGATGTCTTTTTTAATTAGTTGAAAGACAAGCCCATCTTTCACAGCTCAGAAATAACTGCATATTGAAGTGTGGTTCAATTATGAAACTCTTTGTCTCTATCATTAAAAAAAAAAAACAGAAACAAAGTAGAAAGAAGATGATGGTGTCAAAGGCATGCATGCTGGACCCTTTTTAGGAAGCTTATAGAATAAGTTATATCATCCCATTAGCATGGATTTTCTAAAGAATAACAAATGTATGTGTGGAGTGCCTTCAGTCACAAAACCACATTTACTAGGTCATCAGGAACACATATCATCTACTTAATGTTTTACAAGTCTGACAGTGCAGAGGATTAAGGCTATAATGAGCTGTTAACATGGTAATTCTTATAGTCCAGGGTTTGATTTTCTCAGCTTCCATTTGCCTGTTGTGTGATTCTGTCACTAAACCAGATGCTCCTTCCAGGTCATCCCTGAAAACTAACACTTGTGTCCAGTGGGCTTGCCAGGTTAACAGGTAAATAAATAAAAATAAATGTTTCATATTGCTTAAGTGCTTGTCTTGCAGATGCCTCACATTTAGAAGCTGGATACAAATGTACTCAGTTGTCTTCTTGTCAGTTCTAAACACTGCCTGGATGACTCCTTATTACATCTATTGAATTTTAGTCTTTGCACTGGATTCATACCAGAAATATGAAGAACTGCGGTAGTCATCCTTCCCTACAAAGGGCTACCGGTGACAGACTTGGGCAACATTTGTATCCATCTTCAGCTTCACCATCCTAATGTAAGACAATGAGTAGATCATTATGGACCCCATAAACAAGGACACAGTCAGCCTTCAAACCCTAGACCCAAACCAGTCTGGCTTTGTTAACTCGCTCATATCCAATATGCCACCTAGTCAGTTTCTTGATTGTTTCCAAAACGTCTGTCACTTTTAGAAGGAGTCGCTCATCACGCCAAAACCATATCAGTGTGCTTTACCTTTTAAAGTTTACAAAATCATTTTTGTTGTCATTGACAGAAGCTTAAACATGGAAAAGTAATTTCCTTGGTTGAGCTACTTTAAATTAAAATTCAAAAACAGTAGAATTTCCATTTGAAAATTCTGTGAAAAACCATCTAAAAAACTGCAAATTCACCATCCAAAGCTGTAATCCCTTGATTTGTAATGAGAGGGTGACCTAATGATTAAGCTGTTTGCCTTACAAACACAAGGTGCAGGGCTTGAGTCTCTCAAGGGATAATTGGCTGAGCTTAAAATCACTCACAAGGGTAGCTAGCCTAGTACTAATCTATGAACCTTTATACAGCTTCACCCAAGCAGCTGCAGACATAAGTGGGTTTTGAAGTGATCTCAGCATTTAGTACCCACAATTTAACATTCCAAAAGTTTCAAAACATACATTAAAGATTGATCTTTGTAATTTGTTAAATGGAGTATAGCTTTTCTCTTGATATTTTTTCTCATTTATGTAGCCGCTAATTGTAAAATACTTTAGTATAGTGCCAGTTATCTTTTTTCTGAAGCCTCAGCTTAAGCTGGAAGCTGTTGCGTGCAAGCCCCCCCCCCCCCCCCCCTATAGAGCAGTCGATAGTGTAGTCAGCTGTCTCTTCCCCTGCTCAATTCCCTGAAATAAAAGGAAGTCAGTTGGGTCCCTTTCAAAACTACGATGAATAATATTATTTTTCTGGTGGCGATCTGAGGAAGACTCTGCTTATAGGTAAGTTCAGTTGCATATTGCTTTGATTGCAGGACTGGGGCATTAGACTTGCCTGTTCTAAGCTAGTAATGTTCTCTGCCCCTGCATATTATGCTCTGCTTTGGTACACTGCTATGGGAAGGAGAAGTCATTTCATATTTGTGCCATCCATTCTCATGCACATATGGCATCATTCAGTAACATTTTATAATTATGTAGGTAGTAACTGGGAAAAGCCTGCTGAATGATGGTTACTTACAGGTATAGGTATAGCTGACAGAACGCTGTAGCAGCAACTAGATAATTGTCATTGAAAAGATGGAAGAGTCACATGATTCTTAAATTTTGCCAAGAAGTACCATATGCACACTTATTGTCACTATTTGTCGTTCATTAACTACTCAAGACTTAGCCTGCATTTAATGTCACCATTAAGGAATTCTTTTTCCTAGCCATCATTTGACTGAAAGTCATCTTAAATGGCTTCTTCAGTATGGGTAATTCACTAGATCTTACCAGATGCATTCATTGACTGGTTGTAAAACCAAGACTAAATAGGAAGTGTCATTTCCAAAGCCAGAAAGAAGTATGAATGCAATAGCCATAAAACGTGGATTCACAGGACAAGGAGTCTGAAAGGTAGTTATGTGTTTCTGTCTCAATCAGCAGTTCACTCATGGACTGCATTTTTTTGTGCTATCTGTTACGGTTGCCCACTTTCTCCCTAGGTGTCTTGCCATTGGCACTGTACCAATAAGCTTACAAGCAACTGTGCTTATTTCGGGTCAAAAGTAATAATTTCAAATGAAGAATATCTAGTCTTAACCAGTAATTGAAATAGCTTTCTTGATATTGTGTGTGGTGTATGTCACTAATTGAGTGAAACTACACAAGATATTATTAGTATTGTCGCCTCACAGTAAGACGCTGTCCGGTTCGATTCTCAGCTAGAGCGTCTTCTGCGTGGAGACATGCATGAATGGGTGTACCTTCGTTGAAGGTTGTGCGTCAGGGCTGGTAACTCGGCATGTAAAAATCAACTACCAATCATTAGCGGACAGGAGTTCCGCTGTGGCGACCCCTAACCGGGAAAAGCCGAAAGAAATAACATTGTTTTTTGTCTACTTACAATAGTATACAGTCCTATCTGGTGTTGTTTTCTCAGACTTTTGCATTTTTCCTGATGCCTGAGAGGAACTCTGCACCAATTCATTGCTTGGTTAACTCACTTTTATTTTACCCCTATGCTTTCCAAGCAAATTTGGCAAGAAAAGTAGTCACCTGATTGTTTGCTTTAGCCCTGTTGTAACTTGCTTTTTTCCTCATTTATGTAGTCATTAATCATAAAATATTTTATTATAATGCCAGTTATTTTTTTCCTGAACATGGCAACCTGTTAATGTAAAAAGAGCCTAATTGCAATATCTGAGGAGCTGGGTAAATAACATTGATCCAGTTTTAGTGGACTTAAAAGACCTATGAACATTTTTACTGGATAGTTTCAAACATTTATGTCATTACCTTGCATTTATATCATGACCTCAGAGAGATACACTATGCTGTGAAAAAAAAAAAGATTCACAACTTTCTTGTGACCTAAGTTGTACTAGAGCTAGAATGAAAGTAAGACAAGAAGGTATATACAGAGGTTGCAAAAGTGCATCACTTTATATAATGTTATAGTTTGGTAGTTATCGGCTGCTGCTAGCTTCTTGCTGTTGTGAAAAAATACTTGCCTTATAATATGGCAGGGGAAACTATGACTTTTATATCAGAATGATGTCAGATGTTTCAGGACAGATCCTTGGAAGAGTAAGCTATGTCTTGCCTGATGTCTTTGAGGCCCTAACTGTAGAGTGTGAACACAGTAGTTCGTTTAGACCGAATGGAAATGGAATCTTAAAACGACAGACTTGACAACCAGAGATTTTTCATCAGAAGTGTTTCATAAAAAGCAAAGGAGTCTGTATCATCGGCCTTGCCACGGAATTATGTGTCCGCCGCAGCCAGCTTGCTTTAGCGCTGTTGTAACTTGCTTGATCTTTGTAATTTGTTAATTTTTTTCTGATTTGAAAATGCTGAGGTAAACAGCACTGCAAACTGTTGAGATTTGAGTGCAACAGTTTACTATCCTGCTGAAGATGAAACGTGAAGAGAAGGGGAAAGCCCATTGATTACTGTGTTTTCATTTGGATCACAGGGTTGAATTAGACTTGCCTTGGCTGGTTTGCTGCTGTGAGTTCTGCTCTTTCTATTTGCTCTTTCAGGAGCACTTTTGGAATAAAAAGGGTAGGACGGAAGGTATACAAAATGTCCTTGCCCCACCTGGCTAAGAAGGCATTTGTATTTTCCAAACTTCACTGGACTTGCTCTGATTTACAGCTTTAGATAACATTATGAACTGAACACTGGCTTGAAAGTATTTCTCTCAGCTGAAGATTAATTATTTTTTCCATCAAGATGATATCCTTGCAGACATATTTTTGATTAGCTGACTGAAAATACTTGTTAAATAAAACAATGTTAAAACATTCTGAAGCTGTTGCCACTTTTAGAAGCATAGCCTTATCATTTAGAAGTTGTACACAGAGCAACACATTGTGAAAAGGCAAAGCTATGAAGGTTAAATAAGCTAAACATTTGAATTTTTAGTTACATATACAGGTTTAGTATCAGGTGTGATATGGCTGAATCAGGAGCATAGGATTTACAGTACATTTGTTTATGTAACTTAAACGCCTATTTGCTACAAAATATATCTCTCCTTTGTGCTCACCATGTTATAAATACGAAATTGTTTGCCACTAGACTCTTCATGGTTCTCCTTTGCCTACTGAAATACATTAAGGAACATAATTTCATTTTCCATTTGGCTCTAACCCCATAACATATGCCCAGTAACATTCCCATGGTTCATCATGCAATGGGTGTCAGGAAGGATGCATCAATTGATTCCATGAATGATGTATTTCCTGAAGACAACCTCACCTCCCTAATTCCCATGTGGTCTCCAGTCTCCAGCAGGAATTAAATTAAGGAAACATGTACTACAGAAATAAACTCCCACACCCTCCCTTGTGGAGAGATGAGCTGTCAAAGCTGCATCGTTTTTCTTCTTCTCCATGCCAGTTTCAGCAGTCATCCACACCACTAATCAAACATGGGTTGTCAGGGCTTTATTCTCCTACACCAGCAGAGCTGGCTACCTACAATACCAATTTGGTAATCGGGCATGAGAGGAGGATAAGGATGGATGGAATAATAAAAGAAGCATTTGGAAATATGGTGACTGTGAAAAATGGTTCACCAAAAACAAAGTAATGTTTAATGATAAAGAAAAGTGTAGATGTATGGTGAAGAAAGTAATGGTGTAGTTATTGTGAAGAAAGTAATGGTGTAGTTATTGTGAAGAAAGTAATGGTGTAGTTAGTGTGAAGAAAGTAATAGTATAGTTATTGTGAAGAAAGTAATGGTGTAGTTATTGTGAAGAAAGTAATGGTGTAGTTATTGTGAAGAAAGTAATGGTGTAGTTATTGTGAAGAAAGTAATGGTGTAGTTATTGTGAAGAAAGTAATGGTGTAGTTATTGTGAAGAAAGTAATGGTGTAGTTATTGTGAAGAAAGTAATGGTGTAGTTATTGTGAAGAAAGTAATGGTGTAGTTATTGTGAAGAAAGTAATGGTGTAGTTATTGTGAAGAAAGTAATGGTGTAGTTATTGTGAAGAAAGTAATGGTGTAGTTATTGTGAAGAAAGTAATGGTGTAGTTATTGTGAAGAAAGTAATGGTGTAGTTATTGTGAAGAAAGTAATGGTGTAGTTATTGTGAAGAAAGTAATGGTGTAGTTATTGTGAAGAAAGTAATGGTGTAGTTATTGTGAAGAAAGTAATGGTGTAGTTATTGTGAAGAAAGTAATGGTGTAGTTATTGTGAAGAAAGTAATGGTATAGTTATTGTGAATAAAGCAATGGTGTAGTTATTTTGCTAAGTTTTGTAAATAGTTTACTGTTTTTCATTGATGTTCATAGGCTCATGAGTGTGTACTAGGTTAATGACCACAAGGGCCTTTTTAAGTCTAGCCATGCATCACTAATCTTTGACAAGTTCTTGGACCCTTGATAAGTGTTAGCAGGGGTTTGGGGGAGGAAACATTTACAAGCAAGGGCCTGGGAAATTAACCATTTACATGATTCCTGTGTCCATTAGAGTCATAGGTGTCAATCCAGGGATAAATTTCCTTTTCCACATCCAATTGTCCAAGTTACACTTGAATTGGCTTAGAGAGGTCATATTTTAGACTATTCGGGCAGAATCCTGAGATATTTTCTTGGCCTTAGTGAGTGCAGCCAAGACATTATTTTTCTTTATAGTTGAATTTATCAGCCAGCAGATTCACTATATTCATAGGTCCATAGTTTCATAGGTGTTTACTAGGATAACAACCATAAGGGCCTTTTTAAGCCTAGCCATGCATCCCAAATCTTTGACATGTTCTGATACACT
This sequence comes from Protopterus annectens, assembly GCF_019279795.1. Lineage (NCBI taxonomy): Eukaryota > Metazoa > Chordata > Ceratodontiformes > Protopteridae > Protopterus > Protopterus annectens. The sequence continues at coordinate 1,274,510,394 of NC_056743.1, forward strand.
TGATAAGTGCAAGCAGGGGCCTGGGAGATGAAACATTTACAAGCAGGGCCCTGGTAGATGAACTATTTACAGGCTGCCTGTGTTGACTTGAGACATAGGTGCCAAATCAGGGATGGATTTCCTGTTCCCCATCCAATTGTCTGAGTTGCATTTGAATTGGATTAGAGAGGAACTCTGCTTTACATGGATGGGGAGCCTGTTCCAGAGATAGGGTAGTATCTGGGATACATACATATCTCTCCAACAGGTCCTATTTAAATGACAGGCAAGGTTTAAGTGTTTAGAATGGGTAATTCTGGTGCTGTTTATTTTGCAGATATGCAGGAGGCTCATCAGAGTGCAGGTCTGGCAATGATCGGTACGCCAGGCATAGATCTGTAGAAAACAGAATACAAGGATAAGGCCTTGAGGTGGTCTACATACGACACGTTACTTATGTCCTATATTCTTTTAGTGAGGAACCTCTGTGGATGTTCCAATTGTTTAATGTACCTGGTTTGGTACATACCAAAGAGGACATTGTACTCAGTGATAGGTCTGATGAATGCCAAATACAGTGGAACAATGACTTCTTTGGACCTAGATGCCATACCTTTGTTTATAAGTTGCATAACATAAAATGATTTCCTCACTGCTGTAGACATGTAATGGTCAAAGGCTAGATTACTGTCTATGTGTGTCCCTAAGTCTCTCACAGCTCCTAATTAGCAATCATCTGCAAATTTAGTCAGCCAGAGGCCATTGACATTGGTCTTGACTTCAGAGAAGTAAATGCCAAAAAGGAGCTGTCCCAGGACCAGTCCCTAAGGGACTCCACTTGTGACTGACCTCTTTGTAGAGGTGGACTCCCCAATTCGAGCTTCTTGGGTCCTGCCTGACTCTCCAATGGGTAACATAAGGATTTGTACCTAAACTACTGAGTTTGTCAACAAAGACTGAGTGGGGTATTGTGTCAAATGCCTTGGCCAAGTCAAGGTAGGCACTGTGAACCATTTTGCCCTCATCCATTGCTTTGGTGACCTTCTCAAAGAAGTCCACCAGTTTGAGTAGGCATGACCTGCCCTTAATGAAACCAACCTGGGCTGGGTCCAGTATCTAGAGTTTACTATATCATTACTGATCATTTCCATGATAATTCTTTCCATGGCTTTGTGTATAAGACTAGTGAGCCTTATGGCTCTGTAGTTTCCAGGGTCTGTAGATGGCCCACCTTTGTGCAGTTGGATGACTGTAGCTGTTCTCCATTCATGAGGCACAACATCTGTTTGGAGGCTACAGTTAAACAGCAACTCTATAGCACCTGATAGGACATGTTTCAAACATTTTTAGAAGGTATCTTAGGATATTGTCTTGGCCCATTGACACAGTGTTATTGGCCTTTGAGAGAGCATTAAGGACCTGATCCCTGGTGATAGCAGGGGGAGTTATATTTGATGGTATTTCCTGAGGGAAGGTTGAGGAGGAGAGAGGGGTAAAGCTGGAGCTGAATTTGTCAGCCAGTAGGTTTGCTGTATCTTCTGGATCAGTATAGGAGGCTCCGTTTACAATGAGCTCTGCACATAATTGTGTATTGCCTTTAAGGTTGTGGACATAGCTAAAGAATGCCCTGTGGTTGTCATTGGCCAGGATGCTGAATTTACCTCAAATTTGGCTTTGTAGACGTTATTTGCCCTCTGAGTTTGTTTTGTTTGGTTTGAGTGCTTTTATCTTGCTGGGTGCTGCACCTCCTAATTTTTGCAATTACTTTCTTCCTTCTGTTATCAGCCTGCTGATTTTGTGATTCCACCAGGGTGGCTTGTTTTTTGTTAGCTCTGTACTTCTTCCTGGTGGATACAGCTGCTTCTATGCAGCTATTAACATGCTTGTATAGGGTTTCTGTGAACATTTCTGCATAGGTAGCAGTGTTCTCAGGGTTTATGGGGCTTGGAATATGTTAGGTTATCACTTAATAGAAGGAAGTTGGCCTTAGAGTAGTTTATGAATATCCCAGGGTTAGCTGGAGGGTCAGGTTTTATTTTTACTTCAAAGGAGAATATTTTGTGGTCTGACCTTACCAGGGAAGACATTGCACTAGGAAATGTACAGCACTCTCCCATATTAGTGAGGAACAGACCCAGTATGGTTGCACCCATGGTTGATGTACTGACAGCCTGGTCCAGGGAATTTATGTTTACAACATTGAGGAATCTCTGTGCCTGTATGTTTGGTGTTGTATAGGATTCCCAGTTAATAGTGAGGTAATTAAAGTCACCCATGAATATAGTGCTGGGTTGGATGGTGAGTGTTTCCAATAAGTTTAAATACATGGTATGGGTTTCCTGGGTCATAGAGGGAGAGCTATGGCTTGCTCAATTTTGTCTATGGTGATTTAAACATGAAGAAGCTCGAGTGCATTGTCCTGTTTGACCATCCTTGAGGTATATTTATTTTTTATGTAAATCAAGACACCTTCACCTTTAGTCCCTGTCTGTGTAGCAACTGGTCTAAATTTGTGGTAGGCATTATAACCTTGCACTGTCGGTGTGCTCTCCATGGCTTTAAACCATGTCTCAGTGACCGCATAGATACTGGCATTTTCTAGGGTGAAAAGAGCTTCTAGGTAGTGGAGTTTTTTGTTTTGACTCCTAGCAGTGAGCAGTAATACCTTTAGATTTTCTTGGTTTTGATTTGCTATGCTGGAAGTACTTTCAGTTTGGCATTGCCTAAAAAAGGCACTATGTTGGAAGACAATGTTTTAGCTAATATTCGAAAGCCTAGAGGGGAGAAGTGTAGACCATCCCTGGCAAAACAGTGTGGTCTGTTGACCATCTCCTTCATTGCTGACAAATATTGCACCCCTTTAGAATTACACCAGAAACTAAGCCAATTATTAAAGCCATTCATCTTTTGTTCGTATTATGACATCATCCTTGGAGAAGGTAAAATGCTGCTCAATGCTAGGCTCATACCAGCCATTTGATACATATTTCGAGAGCTCCATGATGTCTCTCTTCATATAGTCTGGGGAGGTACATCTCAGGTCATTTACACCCATATAGAACGGTTCATGACCTGAGTGTGTGTGCAATATAGTGGATCCTAGCCTCTGATAAACAACTGACCATGACTTTCTCCTTACTCAGCCTGGTGAGAGGGACGTCAGTGTGTCTCACAATGGAGTCTCCAATGACCAGAATGTTGAGTTGTGTAGTGGTTTGCCTTATGGGCTTAGAAGTAGAGGTTCCATCTATGTGTTGATGTGGGTGTTGTTTTAAAAGAGTGCATTCAAGGCTGCTGAGGGCATTTGCTATGTGTACTTCATCTAGGAGGTCTTTTTTTAGGAAGGTTATATTTAAGTGCCTTTGCATATATGGGTCTATATGTCTTCTTTGTATTGTGTGTGATGGGTACAGCGTGTGTACCACTGACAACGTTATTGACATTAGGAGTACTTTTATGTGAGAGCTTTGCCTCCAGTGACATTGTGTAAATACACCTTTCACATACCATATCAGTTTGTTTGAGAATTAACTGGCTGTCAGTAAACATGAGGTAATTTCTACATTGCCTCAGGATGCCCATATCCACCAAGCTGGTAATGGAGATACTGGGAAAGTTCATATCCATGGCAACAGTCCCTTTTTTATTGATTAGACAGTTGTAGTGAGAATATAAAGCAATATGAGGAGTATCCGGTTTGCAACTTTCAGGGCAGTGCTTGCCTCTGCAAACTAGTTTTCTGTGTGCAACTAGGTACTGGTGAAATTTCAGTTATGCTTTTACAGGAAAAATGTCACTCAATATGTCTGTATCTATAGAGAGCACTGCCAAACACTTGAGGGGGAACTAATAAGTAGACCCTAATGATTTATGGATGAAGTATTTAGGCAGATATTCTGAAGTTAGAAACAAATCAAGCAGTGCTTACTGAAAACAAAGAGTTATCTTGTCAAGAATGATGAAAAGGGGAGTCACATGAATGGCTACTGCCTGGCTACTACTAGTGCTGGTCTCACCACAGCTTCACTCTGTTGGGATACAATGCTCCTTTGCTTCTTCTCTCACCAGAAGCAAAACATTAGCACTAATCCCAAGATGAGAAGCAGGCCACAGCCTATTTGGTGATCCACAGTCTTGTCCCAGATGATGCAAGGGTATGTAGTCTTGCTGTAGCCTTTTCCTGGTAGATGTCTTGAATAGCAACCAGACCAATCAGGAATGTCAAGCACAGAAACTCAGTACCCAACTAGAAACAGTCAGGAATCAATGCACTCTGCTCCTTCTCTGACAAGGAGCAACATATAAGCACAAATTCCAAGATGGCACATATGAAGCAGTTAGTAGGTTTTCCACTAATCAGCAGTCTCCAGGAAATAATGTCCCTGTGCTTCTTCTCTCACCAGGAGCAAAACAGAAGCACTAATCCTAAGACAACTACTCAGAGGCAGAATGTGTGCTCTCCAGTCAGTGGTCTTGGAGTAGATGTTGCAGATTTTAAAGGTAAGATGGAAAATTGGTTAATATCCTAAGAGCTACAATGTGCAATAAGCAGTTAGGTATGAAACAGGAGGTAACTAAGCTTTAGCTATCTAAGACCAGAACCACTACTTTTAAAATAGCTAGATAAATTGGAATGGGGTGGGCACTTTGTATTCTGGTTCTATGGAATACAGAGATATGGCAATAAATTTATAGTTGAAAGCGAGTGATTTCACAAAAATATACTTTTGTGCTTACAACAGCCAATGAAAGGGGAGAGGGAAGGATATATGTGGCCAAATTAACATAAGAGGCAGGCAACTACAAAGACAGTTGAGTTTAAAAACACAACAGCGTCAGGGAAGGAGAGTGGGAAAAAATGTAATTTCTGTGTGACTCACAAGAGACACAGTTGTGATCTCTTGTCAGGTTTAAATATGCAATTAAAAGCAGAATACAAGTAAAACACAGTGTAAAGAAAACAAATCGCAATATGCAAACAAGAAGAAGGCAATAAAGTAATACAAAATTCAAGAAAGCATAAGCAAATTAACCTTTCTCTTACAGCAAGTGGTGGCAGAGTTTGGGTGAACTTTTCCAGGCTCATTGAATGTGGCACCATTAACCACCAGTTCATCACCCTGTGGTCTCCTCCTTTGAGGTTTCTGACATAGCTGAAGAAGGCTATCTTGACCTCAAAATTGGCTTTATTGAACTTAATAAGCCCTCTTAGCTGCCTGTTTATTTTGATGAGAGAGTTCTTATCTTTATGGGAGTTAGGCTTCCTGATTTTAGCCATGTTTTTTTTCTTTTAGTTGTATAACCTGTTTAATCTGGGATACCACCAAGGTGGTTTGTTTTGGAGTTAGTTTTGGGCTTACTTCTGGTAGGTACAGCAGCCTCTATGCAGTCAATGACATGGCTGTACATAGTTTTTGTAAACAATTCTGCATAAGCTGCTGTGTTCTCTGGATTTGGAGGGGCATTGAATTTTGACAAATTGTACACTGCCGTAGCATTGTCACCTCACAGTAAGACGTTGTCCCATTCAATTCTCAGCTAGAGCATCTTCTGTGTGGAGACACGTGTGAATGGGCGTACCTTTGTTGAAGGTTGTGCGTCAGGTTCGGCAACTCGGCACGTAAAAATCTTCTGCCAATCATTAGTGGACCGGAGTTCCACTGTGGCGACCCCTAACTGGGAAAAGCCGAAAGACACAACAACAATAACAACATTGAATTTTGACAAATTATTGCTTAATAAAAGGCAGCTTGCCTTGGAATAGTTCCTATATGTTACTGGGTTTACTGGGGTTACTGAGTTGATTTTGATTTTGAATGATACAGCTTTATAGTCTGAACTTTCCAGGGACGACATGACATTGGAGGTGGTGGAGCATTCTTCTATGTTTGTTAGTATGAGGTCCAATATGTTGGAATCTTTTGTGGGAGTATGCACTAACTGGTTAAGGGTGTTTATATTTACAAAGTCCAGGAATTTCTGTGCCTGCAGATATGGGGCCATGTAGGATTCCCATGCTATAAAAAGGTAATTAAAGTCCACCATGAGTAAGGTGTTAGGTTGGATGAGGCTTGGATCCAGTAGGTTTAAGTGGGTCTATATTATATGATCGAAATACGAGTTCATTGAGCACATCTTCATCGACACATAAACAGCAAATACCCTAATCTCCGAATGGCCACTTCAGCAATTTTTTTCCCAGGGGAAAAAAATCACTTGGCCAAAGAAAAACAAAACAAACTTTCATACCCTACAAAGTGGGGAGCTTCACCACCCACCCCCCGATGTGGGGGGGCTGTTCCCCCCCACCCCCTAACTAAATATATCAACTCCGGGTTCGCACTACAGTGGGGAAAAGGGCAAATCCCCAATGACAGCCAAGCATTTCCCCCCCCCTCGGAAAAAATTCACTGAAGTGGCCATTCAGAGATTAATGTGTTCGCTGTTTATGTGTCATTGAAGACATGTTCGATGAACACGTCCTTCGATCACATAATGTAGACCTAGTTTAAGTAGGTACTATGAGTTTCGTGGGACATACGGGGTAATCTACAGCTTACCAGGATATGGTACAAAATTTTATCTATGGTGACCTGCACATGGAGAAACTCCAGCATGTCATTCTGTTTAACCAACCTGGAGTATGCTTGTTATTGATGTATATTGAGACACCTCCACCTTTAATCCCTGTCTGTGTAGTTAGCAGTTTGAAAGTGTGGGAAACCTTTTACTGCCTGGCTACTCTCTGCAGCTTTAAACCATGTCTCATTAACTGCACAGAGGTCTATATTCTCAAGGGTGAGGAGAGCTTTGAGGGAGTGTAGCTTTTTGTTTAGGCTCCTAGCATTGAGCAGTAACACCTCAAGGTTCAGTTGAGTTGATTTTGCTATGTCATTAGGTTTGTCAGTTTGACATTGCCTGAAAAAGGCTCTGTGGGAGAGGATAAAATTTTAGCCAGTGTTCAAAAACTTAGAGGGAACAGGTGCAGACCATCCTTAACAAAGCAACATGGTATGTTAACCATGTCTTCCCATGATGACAAATATTGGTTCTCTTTAGAATGACACCAGAAACTCAGCCAATAATTAAACTCAATCATCTTTTGTCGGTATTGTGGCATCATTCTTGGTGAAGGTAATATGCTGGTCAATGCTAGGCTCATACCATCCTGACACACGTAATCAGGGATATCTGTAATGTCTCTCTTCATACAGTCCGGAGAGGTATGTCTCAGGTCATTTACACCTACATGGACTGTGATGGAATCATACTGGTACCTGTAGTGTAGTGACTTGAGTGCATGCGTAATTTGTTGGATCCTGGCTTCAGATAGGCAAATAACTGTCATCTTCTCCTTGTTCAGTCTGGTTAGATGGGCATCAATATGTCTTAAATGGAGTCCCCTATGACTGGAGTCCTGGGAAATGTGTTTGCTTTCTGTATTGGCTTTATATTTGGGGCTTCACTGATTTAGCCTGTCTACATAGTTTAGGTTACGTGTTTCTTTTGTCGAATGCTTTTTGGTTTGCTGAGGATAATCTTTGCTGATGGATGTTGTAGGAGGTATTTTTTGTTTAGGCAAACTGAATTTAAGTGCCTCAGTATATGTTTGTCTGGGTCCAATTTGTAATCCCGAAATTCCGAAACCAGCAGAAGTGCAAAATTCAAAATCCCGAAGCACGAAGATGCTGAATTTCCACTTCCGCTGGTGTAGTGTGTGGATGGATGAGTGGAAGTTTGGGTAAGTATGCATGTGTAAGTGTGTTGGTTAGGGGCTTTAGTGTGTGTAAGTGTGTGTTGTGACTGTGATGTGTGTGTGTGAGGGACTGTAAAATGTGTGGGTGTGAGTTTCCTTTGTGTGTCTGTGCGATCTCGGAGTTAGAATATATAAGTGGGGGGGGTTGAGTAGTAGTGTAGTATTATTTATTTGACTGTGGGGGGGAGTTGTGTGTATATGTATAAGTATGTGTGTGCTGTATGTGTAGAGTACGTTCGGGATTTTGAATTTCACGGTTATGGGGTTTCGGAAATGTTTTTCAGCTATGTAATTTTGAAATACTGAAATTTGGAATTTCAGTATTTTGGGATTACATAGTGGATCCATTTGTCTATATGTCTGTTGTGTGCAATGTGTTAGGGAGTGCTGTGTGCATGGTTTTGACAACCTGATGTGTGTTCTATGCAAGAGTTTATCCTCCAGTGGCATTCTGTATGTACACATACTCGCATACTGTATCTGTTACTTAAAGGATTAAGTGGAGCGACTACAGACCCTGGGAACTATCGCCCCATTAGCCTGATGAGTCTGGTATGGAAAGCTATGGAATGCATCATCATGGACCTAATAAACAAGGATACAGGGAATCTACAAACTCTGGATCCCACATAGTTTGGTTTTGTGAAGGGTAGATCATACCTGCTCAACTTGGCTGACTTCTTTGAGGCAGTCACCAGAGCTGTGAATGAAGGCTAGGTGGTTCATACAGCCTACCTTGACCTTGCCAAGGCCTTTGATACTATTCTCCACTCAGGAATCATAGAAAAACTCACTAAGCTAGGCATCAACCCCTATATCACTAGATGGGTTACAAAGTGGCTCACAGATAGAACCCACAGTGTGAAAGTAGCTGACTTCAAGTCAGACTGCTGACCAGTCACGAGTGAAGTCCCACAAGGTTTGGTCCTGGGTCCTCTTCTGTTTGGTATCTACTTCTCTGAAGTCCAAGCCAACATGAAGGGACTCTGGCTGACAAGGTTCACAGATGATTGCAAGTTGGGAACTATTATTAACTCCTCAAGTGATGTTGACATCCTACAGAAAGGCCTCACTGAGACCAACGACTGGTGTCAGAACCATGGCCTTAAGCTCAATGCCAAAAAATGTGTCATCATCCCCTTTGGAAAAACCCAGTTCCCATGAACTACCACATTGATGGTAGTCCACTGAACACAGAAGACGTTATAAGAGATCTGGGAACACAGGTTGACAGCAACCTCTCTTTTGACCACCACATTGCCACTGTGGTCAGAAAGTCTTTCTATGTGGGACATCTCATTACTAAGGGTTTTGCATCCAGGAAGAAAGAGGTCATTGTCTCCCTCTACTCTTCCCTCATTAGGCCAATCATCGAGTACAATGCCCCATTTGGCATGTACCTCACTAGACACCTGTAACACATGGAGAGGCCACAAAAGTACCTCACAAAGAGAATTCTAGGCCTTAAACACTTGTCTTATATGGACAGACAAAAAAACTCCAACTATTCTCTGTCTCATATCGCCTACTTAGAAGCGATCTCTGCTTGACTTACAAAGCCATGTCTGACCCAGCTCTGTTAGAAATGCTACATCTAAAGAAATCCCAATCCCTCTGCACCACACTCTCCAGAGACTTCAACCTCATTACTGCAATCAACAGAACAAGCTGGAGGGACAGGTTCATAACCCAGAGACTGCCCATGCTATGGAATAGACTTCCCATACATGTCAAACAGAGCCCCTTCAAGAGAAATCTTGATGAGTGGATGGGAAATAGAAAATTCACCCTGGGGATCACTCCAGTGGCTCTACTTGACAGAGACACTGGGAACTAAGGTCGGGTGGCAGATACCAGGGTAATCCTATGGGCTAGGTTTGTAAAGGCTCCAGGGCCATTAGCCTAGTACACACTTATGAACCTATGAAGCTATATGTTTGTGTACTCTGACAGTGGTCTCTCTAGGGGCGGTAGTCTCTTTCTGAAGAGTGGGCTTGCTGCCTATTGTATGTCTCAATAAATATTCAGGATAAACTGGCTACTCTGTTATGTGTACAGTCACTCAGTATTATTGAAATTTATGGCTGTGAGCCCCTTAGTTTTGGCAAATTACTTAGTTTTCTAGAAGGTGTATTTCCATTACACTGTAATGAACCATTTTCATGTAATGTCATTGTGTTTTTGCCTCTGACCACCAATGGTTTTGTTCTTTTGGTTGGGTTTGTTGGGCACAGAACTTGACATTATACTTGCAGTATTAATTTACTGTATGTCTCACTCTGCATTGAGAATGTACTGGACACTCAGTTTGGCTTACAGTCACTTAGTAAGCAGTCCACAGAACCAAGGGAATAAAAACACCTAATAAAACTTAATCCCTTTTTCTGAAGAAGTTCTACAAGTAAAAGGAACTAAAGTACTAAAATTATTTCTGGTGGTCTGAGTGGTTTTTACCCAGTAACTGTTTTCCTAAAGTATCGTAAAGGATTACATTTTATTACAGACACTTATTATTGTGAAATTTTATGAATTTGTCCATGAATTTTGTACACAAGTGTTGAGCTGTGTTTTTCCTGGTACAAACTTCAGGGAAGATAGTCAGACACCCTTCATAAGGGATGCCAGCAACAACCTGCTCACCAATTCAGAGGACATCAAAATCAGATGGAAGGAGTATTTTCAGCAGCTTCTGAATAAAGAACACCCCACAGATGCTGTACTGTTCCAGAAACAGCCTACAATGAGAGAAGAAGTGGAGCCCACCCTAAAAGAAGTAAGAACAGCACTAAGGAAGATGAAGTCAGGGAAAGCAGCAGGCACAGATGAGATCACAGCAGATATGATAAAGATGCTGGGTGAGATAGGGGAGAAATGGCTTCTGAGGGTACTAATAGCAGTGTGGAGAGAAAGGCGTATCCCAGATGAATGGAGAATAAGTATACTTGTGTCAATGTAGAAGAACAAAGGGGACATCCGCAACTGTGGGCAGTACAGAGGCATCAAACTGCTATCACATTGCATGAAAGTTCTGGAGAGGGTGATTGATAAATAGATATGTAGAGTAGTAGAGTGTAAGACGGGAGATAAGCAGTTCAGATTCAGATCTGGATGCAGTACAATTGACCCAATGTTTGCAGTGAGACAGATACTTGAGAAGAAGCTAGAGATGAGGAGAGAGTCCAACTGGGCATTCCTAGACTTGAAGAAAGCATATGACAAGGTCCCAAGACAGCTGATCTGGGCAGTACTGTGGTGATGTGAAGTCCCACATACATTGGTAGAATTAGTACAGGCTATGTACAAGGACCCCTATGACTCAAGTACAAACAGTGTTTGGCCTCACAGAGGGGTTCCCAGTGGGAGTGGGTGTACACCAGAGTTCAGCTCTGAGCCCACGGCTGTTCATACTGGTGATGGACTACATTAGCAAACATGTCGGAGGGGCTGGATCAACAATGTTGCTATATGCGGATGATGTGGCATTACAGGCAGACCCTGAGGTAGAACTTCAGCAAAGGATAGGAGAATGGAATGCAAATCTGAAGGCGCATGGGATGAAACTAAGGACAGATAAGATGGTGGAAATGGGAGCAAACTGGGGAAATCAGAAGAAGCTGAGAAAAGAGATAAAAGGGAAGATAGTGGAACAGGTAAATAGCTTCAAGTATATGGGAGGGGTGGTTGAAGAGAAGGGAAGTCTGAATGAAGAGGTCAAAACTAGAATCAGAGGGGCTGCAGCCAACTGGCATAGAGTGTCTGGTGTAGTCTAAGACAGAAGAATGCCAAAGAAGCTGAAAGATAAGGTGTACAAGACAGTGGTGGGACCAGTACTACTGTATAGTACAGAAATCTGAGCAGTAAAGGCAAACAGTTGAAGAAGCTAGAGGTGATGGAAATTAAGTGCCTGAGAAGGGTGGTAGGATGCAGACTGTGGGGTAGATGAAGAAATGAGGACATAAGAGCAGAAGCCAAAGTAGCTCCAATTGCAGAAAAGATCAAAGAGAACAGATTATGGTGGTTTGGACACGTGCATAAAGCAGAAGACAATCTGGTGAGGAAGATTTGGGACAGACAGAAAGAAGGTAAGAGGAAGAGAGGACATCCAGCAAAGAGGTGGATGGATTGTGTGAAAGAAGATCTGTGACAGTCAGGCATGAGTGTTGAAGAAGGCAGGAGTGTGGCATTGAATCGAGAGAGTTGGCGACAGTTAACACAATACACTGACCCCATGTAGAAAAAATGGGCAAAGGGGGCTGATGATGATGATGACTTCAGGGGTAAGGAGGATCTGCTACTGCTTCTTGGCATGGTGGTGAGAGTGCAGCTAGGAGTGCTGTGTGCAGCTCCTAGGACTCATCATGGAAAAGGATATGAAATAGGAAGTCTTTTAGATGACGGTTATGATGGCACTCAGAGAATTAAGACAAAGCAGAAACAGAATCTGGTACTGCAGAACTGGTATTCATGAAGTACTGGCAGAGAGGGTATGTGACCCTCATACACAGGGTGCTGTTTGGAAGACTGAAGGGGTGCAGCCTAGGCCAAATGATAAAGGAAGGAGATAATTAGATGTCTCTGGAATTTACTATTTTTGTGGGTGAGTCTTTTATACTTGCTCCTGGATACTCATACCCTATTCATATTTAGCATTTGATCCTGTACTGCAAAAGTGGTCACTGATCTCTGCTACCTTCTTGCTAACAATCTAAAGATATTTTGTTTTGTTTAGGACTGCAGTATGCATAGTTGCATAAATATTTTATTTTGGTAAACAACTGGCATTTCATATTGGAAAAGCATTGTAAAACGGCATTTCACATGTTTAGTTGGCAGAGAGCTCATGAATGGCTTCTTTCCCCATTGTGGTGCTTGGTACTTCAAAAACTGAGTTTTATCCTGGTAATAATATGAATGAATGCATATGCTCATAATTATATTAACTTGCTGAAATAATGTACCTCTCAACCTTTTAGCACAAGACATTTGGAGAAAGCCTAAAATAATGGGGGACAAATGTCAAAAAAATAGCGACAAATTTTAAACATTGGATTCAAATTTAGAAAGTTGCTAGAATAACAGGATTTGTGTTATCATGCATTTTTTGAAGGGTGTGAATTCTGAAACTCAAATGTATGTGATCATGTGGTGACTTCAATCATCATTGATTTGCCAGAAAACACACATTTTATGAGGGAGAAAAAACAAAAATATGAGGCAAAAATTTGGACATTCTGCAAAAATCTGGACAGTTGAGTCATATGCATTCAGCTAACATGTAACTCAGTAGGATAATGGGGTATCAGAAATAACTGACTATATAGGTTCATAGGTGGTTACTAGATTTTTGGCCCAAGAGCTTAGCCCCAAATGAAGTGCAAGCTGCGGCCTTGATGAAATTTGAATTCACAACCCCAGTTTACAAGACCACTGCTCAAACCCCTCAGCTGCAAGACCTAAAACTCCTTTACCTAAATCAAACCCCCTGACCCTGTAATTTGTAGTCTACAACTTTAGGTACTTTGCCAACAAACATAACACTGTGGAGGAGACATCAGCAGCTACAGCCTTGTATCCTTCAGCTGTTTTCATGTAAATGCTGTCTCCTCCAAAGCATGACATTGTGTTCATTTAGTCACTCATTTTATGATACTCAGATTATCCTGTTCAGGGTTACATGGCAGTTGGATCGGGTCTCCTTTAAAACATTGACATTTCATAACATTGAAATTCATAACATTGAGACCATAACACTGAAAATGCAAAACACTGAAAACCCAAAACAATGAAACTTCAGAACACTGAAACTGCTTCACAACATTGAAAACTATAGCACACATGTAAATAACATCCCCTCCACCTATAACAACAACTAACTAACAAACACGCTTTCTACTATGTTTCGGCAGGGGGGCAAGCCTGTCTGCACCCCCAATGTGGGGGTCTCTGCCCCCCCCCCCGTAAATTAAATATACCAACTCCAAGATTGCACTATAGTGGAAAAAAGTTAATTTCCTAACCTCACTGTATGATGATTGCAGTGTTTGTAAGCTACTGATCCCCCCAAGCCTTTCTGTGTTGGAGGGAAGCCTTCTAGCTTATCAGTGGGAGTGGTAAGCACTAAGTAGCCTATCTACCTCAAGAGTGGTTTCTGGCCCAGAAATTGTAGTTTATTGGACGTTTGGCAGTTTTTCCATCTCTTTCAACTTACTGGTTTAAAAGTCCACGTTTGTGCTTGTTTCCCATCTTTTCTGTAACTAGTCTAGTCCAGATACAGATTTGCTATATGCAGGACTGTTTGTAAGCTTCTGAGCCCCCCCCCCCCAAGCCTTTCTGTGTTGGAGGGAAGCATTCTAGCTTATCAGTGGGAGTGATAAGCACTAGGTAGCCTATCTACCACAAGATCCAGGTACAGATTCTTAGTTTTAACACTTGAATTTGCTTATTTTTGGTCGGCACTTGCTCATAACTTGTTGTTAGCACTAAATAAGCTAAACATTACTACAGCACTCATCCTTCCTCTTTGCCTAGAGGAAAACAGTTTTTGTACTTACTTTCCTCACTTGCTTAGAGAAAAACAGCTCTTATACTCACTTTCCTCACTTGTCTAGAGGAAAGTAGTTTTTTTATTCAGGCATGTCCAAGGGTCAGCTCCCAGTATTCTCTCCTGTCTATCTGATGAATCTGGGCATCTTGGGGCAATGTAGCAATTGCCTCATGTACTCAGACAATCCTCTCCTCCTACCAACCAACACCACAACCTGTGAGAGATGCACTTATCTAGTCAAACTGGAGGCAAAGCTCTCTCCAACCAAGACCGAACTTGACAGTCAAGAGGAGAAGGTAAACACCTGCACCACACCACACTCATCACATAGTCCCACTAAACCTACACTACCAAAATCTACACATAGAAACACAAAAACATTCGTGGAGGCTCTCAGTAATAATCTGCTCAAGCAACAGAGACCTCCAAAGCAGAAACACAAGCAACCTCCACCCACCAACACAATTCAAATGACACATAGTCCACAGACTCAGTGTGCCACTCAACCATAGGTTCATAGGTTCATAGGTTTATACTAGGCTATCTGCCCTAAGGCATTTATAAGCCTAGCCCAAAGTTTTGTGGCTTACGCCACCCCTTATATGAAAAAATACTGTGCCCATTAGTTTGTTGTGCCTCTGTCCAGCAGTGACACAGAGATGATTCCCGGGGTAAACCTACGATCTCCCATCCACAGGTCAAGATTTCTCTTGAACAGAGCCAGCGAGGTGCTCTGCCTCACATGGACCGGGATTTTATTCCACAGCATAGGGAGTCTCTGAGTGATAAATCTATCCCTCCAGCACGTCCTGTTTATATCTGTGCTAAGGTTTAAGTCGCTTGCTCTAGTGGTTTTGGTGGATTTGGATTTTTTGAGGTGGAGCATGTCCATTAATTCCGGGTTGGACATGGCCTTGTATGTCAGGCACATGTCACCTCTGAGCAGACAGTATGCGACTGAATAGAGCTGGAGTTTCTTCAATCTGAAACATATGACAGATTTTGGAGTCCCTTTATCCTTTTGGTGAGGAACTTTTGGGGTCTCTCCAATTGCTGCAGATGTCGGGTGAGATACATCCCGAATGGGGCATTGTACTCGACCATTGGTCTGATAAGTGAAGAGTACAGGGGAACAATGACCTCATTAGATCTGGATGTGAATCCCTTCATGATCAGGTGGGCAATGTAGAAGGTCTTTCTAACCACTTTAGCAACGTGAGTGTCAAAAGAAAGGCCACTGTCAACCTGGGTCCCCAGGTCCCTGATAACCTCTTCTGTGCTTAGTGGATTGCCACCTATATGGTAGCTTGGGGTTACCTTGTTTTTCCCGAAGGGTATGACTATACATTTTTTGGTGTTTAACTTCAGGCCATGGCTCTGGCACCAGCTATCTGTTTCCGTGAGTCCCTTCTGAAGGATATCCGTGTCCGATGCACTTTCCACAGCCCATACGACAAAACAATGTACCCAACACACTAGTTATAGGTGACTCTATAGTCAGGCACACTGATGTTCCACTCACCAGGCTAAACAAGGAGAAGGTTACTGTCAGCTGTCTGTCGGGTGCCAGGGTCTGCCACATAACCCACACACTCAAGTCACTCCACAACAAGTACAAATATGACTCTGTCATTGTCCATGTTGGTGTGAATGACCTGAGAAGTACCTCCCTGGACTACATGAAAAGAGACATGGAAGAGCTCTCTGATCTTGTAACCCACGTAGGTATGACCCTAGCCCTGAGTAGCATCCTGCCATTGCCCGGAATGATACCGCAGTACAAGAACAAAATGATTGACTTCAACAATTGGCTAAGCTTCTGGTGTCATTCTAAGGGGATCCAGTATCTGTCTGCTTGGGACGACATGGTCGACAGACCACGATGCTTTGCCAGAGATGGCCTTTACCTGTCACCCCTGGGATTCTGGATACTGGCTAAGGCTCTTGCTGCCCCTATAGTGCCTTTTTTAGGCAAGGTTCAAATGACAAATTCATCACCGTAACAGGAACAGGCAAGCAAAAACTGAGGGTAATGCTACTCAACGCTAGAAGTCTAAATCTCAAAATGCACTCCCTTGAGGCACTCCTTAAAATGGAGAAAATCAATATCTGTGCAGTGACTGAGACCTGGTTCAAGGCTCAAGAGAGCACCCCTGCATTACCAGGATATAACTCATACCACACTTTTCGACCACCTAACCTGGACCGGAACACCAAAGGTGGAGGTGTGTCCATATTCATTAAGGATATCCACACCTCCAGGCTAGTTGCTCAGCATAATGTATCCAAGGTTACCCAAGTGCAACTAGCTCTGGGCAAAACTGCAATCCAAACTGTAGCTCACTACAGATCCCCCACCATGCCCCAGGATTCCCACTCCTCTTTTCTTGATATACTGGAAAATATTAGGGTTCAACCAAACACTCTAATAATGGGTGATTTCTACTACCCCACCATTAACTGGGAAAACTACTCATGTACCAACTCCTTCACTCAACGCTTTCTGGAATTCATAAATTCTAATGCCCTGGATCAACTTATCCACACCCCACTAGGGGCAACAATATCCTAGATCTAGTCATTACCAACATGAGTGACCGATGTTCCACACCTGGTCAACTCCTCGTTGGTCAGATCCGACCATAAACTAATCACCCTAGATATCCACATCCCACCCCCACTCTCCATTAAGGAAATCATGGTAAAATATTTCTCCAAAGCCAACTTCATGCTTCTTAAGACAGAAGTGGTGAACTTCATGACACCCATGCAGATGGACAATCCAGTTACGACTGCTGAATCCTACACAAATGCACTCTATAAGCACTTACATGAGTGCATGTATCGTGCTATCCCAAACAGAACCAAGATGCTATCCTCCAAAAAAAGGAAGCAAATCTGGTGGACCCCTGCCATAAACAAACTCTACAACAGAAGCAAGAAACTGTTGCAAAAGAGAGTAAAATCTCATGAGTGGAGGAGTTCCCTGGTCAGCCTCAGTAAGAAGCTGAGATCCCTTATAAGATCCAACAAAGCTAGCTACGAAATCAAAATCACCACTGATTCTAGGGACAACGACAAAGCATTCTATAGCTATGTCAAGAATCTCATTGGCAACACCCAGATCTGCTCTGAGTTACAGCACAATGGCATGAAAGTTACAGAACCAACTGATATTGCCAATGTCCTGGCAGATCGGTTCAGTGCTAACTTTACCCCCCTCTCACCCTCTAAATGGCCCATATCTATATAGGAAGAATGCAGAGTCCCTGTAATCACAACTATGCAGGTAAAAGCTGCACTCTCTAAAGCCAAAAACACAGCATCCATGGGACTGGACAACATCCCAGGCTGCATTTTACATGAACGTCAGAATGAACTGGCTCCCCACCTAAGCACCATGTTCAGTCATAGTCTCACATCAGGCTTTGTGCCCACTGAATGGCGCACAGCAACAGTTATTCCACTCCACAAAGGGGGAGCCATCACTGATCCTGGGAACTATCACCCTATTAGCCTGATGAGCCTGGTCTGTAAGGCCATGGAATGTATCATCATGGAACTCATAAACAAAGACATTGGTAACCTCCAAATTCTGGACCCCGCCCAGTTCGGGTTTGTGAAAGGCAGATCATGCCTCCTGAACCTGATCAACTTATTTGCGCCAGTCATCAAAGCTGTAGACGAGGGTAAGGTGGTTCACACAGCCTATCTTGACCTCGCCAAGGCTTTCGACACCATCCCCCATTCTGGAATTATAGCTAAACTCACTAAACTAGATATAAATCCCTACATCTCAAGATGGGTTGCCAAGTGGCTCACTGACAGAACCCACACTGTAAAATTTGCAGACTCCAAATCTGACTTCAAACCAGTGACAAGTGGAGTACCACAGCGTTCAGTGCTGAGACCTCTCCTGTTTGGTATCTACTTCTCTGAAGTACAGGCCAGAAGGCCTTTGGCTAATGAAGTTCACAGATGACTGCAAACTAGGAGCCATAGTTGAGTCCCCAAATGATGTGGACATCCTACAGAAGGGCCTCACTGAGACAGATACGTGGTGTCAGAGCCATGGCCTCAAGCTCAATGCCAAAAAGCGCATTGTCATCCCCTTTGGAAAAAACTCTGTACCCATGAACTACCAAATAGGCGGCAGTCTACTTAATGCCAAATGTGTGATAAGAGACCTGGGTACCCAGGTGGACAGTATTCTCTCCTTTGAAAATCACATCACCACAGTAGTCAGGAAATCCTTCTACGTGGCACACCTCATCACAAAAGGGTTCTCATCTAGGGAAAAAAGAGGTCATTGTTCCCCTCTACTCGACACTCATTAGACCCATTATAGAGTACAATGCCCCTTTTGGAGTGTACCTCACAAGGCATCTGCAGCAGCTGGAAAGGCCACAGAAGTACCTCACAAAGAGGATTACTGGCCTCAAACAGATGCCCTGCACTGACCATCTAAAAAAATTCCAGCTTTACTCCATAGCATATTGCCTACTCCGAGGTGATCTCTGCCTAACATATAAAGCTGTGTCAAACCCAGAGCTGTTGGAAATGCTACACCTAAAGAAATCCCAATCCCTCCAAGCTACATGCACTAGGGACCTAAACCTTGTCACCACAATAAACAGGACATGCTGGAGGGATAGATTCCTGTCCCAGAGACTTCCCATACCCTCAGACAAGCTACCCATCTATGTCAAGGAAAGTTCCTCATTAGCACTCTTCAAGAAATATCTTGATAAGTGGATAGGAAATAGGAAATACACCCGGGGATCACTTCTGTGGCTCTGCTCGACAGTGGCACAGGAAAATAACTTTCTTGGGTGGCATAAGCCAGGGAACCTTGTTGGCTAGGCTTACTTAGGCCATTGGGCTGATAGCCTAGTACTTACCTATGAACCTATAAAATGTATTTGTTAGTTAGGTGTTGTTATTGGTGGCGGGGATGTTATTTACATGTACGTTGTAGTTTTCAATGTTATGAAGCACACCTTCAGTGTTCTGAGTTTCATTGTTTTGGGTTTTCACTGTTTTGGTCTCAATGTTTTGAATTTCAACATTATGAAATTTCAGTGTTTTAAAGTAGACCTGTTGGATCTTGCTCTATGCCTATCATACTGTGGGTAGTAATTCTGGTGTGGTATATGCAGGGGAATTAGATTCCTCAGATGAATGGAGTACTTTGTAACACAAGAAATAAAAGTTTTGGGGCTGATATTTCAACCTGTTCAGTAATAAGATATGCCTTAGCATAATGATTTATATTTCTGTATATATCTCTGGCATTGTGCACTTGGATGAATTTTGATTCAGTGTTTTGCATGTTCAGTCATCAGAGATGTCATGAATGGCTCCTCAGATGAGTGGGGTACTTGATAATACAAACATTATGATTTTTTTTCTTGGAAATATTAAGAGTGTATAGCATATGCCATAGCTTTAAATAGGGTAATGCCTTGCTACAGGGAGTTGACATTTCATGTTGTGCATATTTCTTGTAAAAGGCAATCTGATTAAAGACATCACAGAAACTAAAAATGAATATGTCACATGGTATCAGAGTAGAGACATATCTGTAGGAATAAAACACATACGTATTTTCAAATATTTATGTCTGGAAGTACTGAAATCTAATTCACAGTGAAACAATTCTCCAGGTACGACTATCACTATTTTTTTTCTTTACTAGACAACTTAACAGACGACTGGAGAAAAAAAAAAAGATCCACAATGTTGATTTATTTCTCATGGTGAATGGACTTGAGAATAAGCTTGAAAGGAACATTTATGCCCGGGCCTCCACTGAAAACAGGGTCTGTGGAACCTAGTCGGACTTTCCCGATCAACAAATGATAAATAAATAAATAAAAAAGGTACAATGTACCATATTCTCATGCTGCTGAAGAAGCATTGAAGCTACTACTTTTTTACCTTTCTAGGACAACAGAAGGATAAAACAGCATCAATTACAAAATGACTTAGGGCTACCATTATTGAAAAATATGTTACTGACAGAGTTATTGAAAATATGTTACTGACAGATTGGCTAAGTGACAAAGAAAAAAGTTTCATTATTAATTCTAATCCACTACAAGAATCAGAGAGACTGATGTTCAAAATCAAAAGCATGATTGTGCCAAACCAGCTTGGTAATCTCACATTAGGTAGAATACACAGTTGGGAATCATTAAGCGTAAACAAAGGGAGTGTGACATTGTGATTTGACTAGGAATATCCATAAAGATTGACTTGATGGTAATAAAAACATCCAATCTGTAACATGAAACAAAATCAACTCGAGTGATATCTCACAAAATTCCAGGCAGGCCACGGAGAAAAGTTGCTTGAGAGTTAGTTTAATTCAAGGACAGTCAGCATCTCACATATTGATTACTGTTCTGAGTACTCTAAGGTCATCAAGCCAAAATATAATTCTGTATCAACTGGTTTAGCAATAATGAGGTCAAATTTTCTTATACTAGAATTCCCAGTGTACTCACTGCAGATGGTGGTCTACAGTTTGTAAGATAAGAAATTCAAGTTTGTTTCTAACAGAGGGAGTTTTGTCATAATGCAACTTTACCTGGATGCCCTCAGGTAAATATTAAAGAGTTGGGACAATTATTCCAAAAGTGAAAAACATCAGCAAGCAAATGTGTTGGCAGCTCAAATCAAGACTATTATCTTACACTTCTTAAATACATAAACACTCCTTTCAACCCATAGGACATCTGTAGATGGGGAAGAAAATGAGAACAAAGCTGCCAGCATCTTCTGTTTGGCTTCAGCCAGAAGAAATCCCGAATGTCCGGCCTGCATGGCAAGCTGTTAGCAGAAACAGAAATGCTTCTGTGGCAGGTCGCCTTAGACATACTTTTTCTTCAGGAATGTATATAAATTTTATTTCTAATGCAGTGATAAATTAGTATGCATTAATTTCACTTGCAAAATTAAGACAAGTCATATAACTCTCTGTGCAAAGTATTTATTATTTTATGTGGTACATATTTGTCTGTGCAATATAAAGGGAATGCTCATATTTGATGATAAATAAATCTAAAGACATCTGTAATAAGGATGCTTTGAAAATTACAATTGGAAAGTTAAAACATTGGTTGTTTCTTCACTGTTTTTTTAGAAAATCATGACTGTCTATTTTGAGTTCAGAATACTCTTATTTCTCACCTCCATATATTATTAGAAATATAGTCAGTATTTGAATAAGTGTAGATTACTTTATTTTACATAGGCTATCCACTTTTGCAAAGTGTCTTGCTAACTTGCAGCACATATTGTATTGGTGATCAATATTTTTCCTAGCAATATTTTGAAAAGTGGTTATGAATGGATGGATGGATGGATGGATGGATTTCCATCTGTTGTGGGGGCTCTTATCTCTTTGTATATAAGGTACACTGAAAACTATTGTAAATCATTGTATGTATTGAAGTGCTTTTCTCCAAGTTACCAAAGGGCAAATAAATAAATAAATAAATAAAACATTAGTTTCAGCCCTTTGATCCCATGGTCTGTCACAAAGAAACAACACAGCAAAATATATATATAATAATAGTTTATTCACACAAAAGTATCCACCTCTCTGTGTACACACACGCACACACACACACACACACACACACACACACACACACACACACACACACACACACACACACTTGATGGACAGTTGTTTTTGCACAATTCCCACCTGTTTGGCCCTCCCTGAGAGTTACTTATTGTGTAGGCGTTGTTGTCTGATCATGAAGAAAGCAAAATACATATTGCCCCACAACATATCCTATTAATAATTATTCAACACTTTTCATAAAATGCTCTGTGCTTTCACATGTCACGCTTCCTCACAAAATATAGCCACCTTATTATATCACTCATGTTAGCTTGTGATGAATTTGAAGAAGTGGCTTCAGTAACAAATTCCAAGTTGTTGCTATCAAGCACATATGAATTTTCCGACACATGACAAGCCATATCAATGATCATTTTACTGCCTTTTACTTAGACACAAAGTTTACCCATAACTCACTTTCAGCAATCACCTCCAATGTGTGATCACAAGTAAGTGGAAAAACATAAATGCCAGAATAATGTAGTTTGACTTACTGTTGTCACTCACAGCTACCCAAATCCTAGTCCCTACCCTCATCACTGTAATAAATACACAATATATAAAATAAACAGATCACTTCTGTGGACATTGCCTACTCTTACCATTGCCTGTAGGCATATTTTTCATCCTGAAATATTTACAAAACTACCTATAAGAGAAAAAAAACATCTTTGAAGATCAGGGGATCTGCTTTTATCTGCATCCTAAGAGCTGAGATCAGATGATCTTGGTGACAAATGTTTACCAAATAATTTGTATTAATTGCTTCACCAGTTACCAACTGTATCCTAATCAAGGCCACACTGCAACCCTTTAGGTTCATACAGAGACCATTGGTGGAATAAAGTAGGATCTAGAAAATGAACAGATGAGTTTTCTTTTTTTTCTCAAGCAACTGCAGATTTTGTGGGTCCCTGACAAAGCCATGGAAGATGAGGTTGCCCTCTTATAGTTTCTGATTTCTCAGATACCTAACACTGACTATGGCTGTTTAACTGTGACCAAATGACAGGAATAGTCACTTGCTGTCATTCACAGGATACCTTTATACTATGCAGATGCTAGCACTTTATGGAGTGAGTACAGCTCAGTTGACTAACTGTGATCAAAGAAAAAATACATATCAATTATTAACAGCTATGGTAGGTAGAGATAAGATAAAATGGTGATGCATAACCAATCTACAGGAAAACCTCCAGGAATAGATGGTATTCCTGTGGAAGTCTGGAAGCTACAAGAGAAACTGACAAAGATCTGGAAGGCTTTGTTTAACAGTATTTTAGAAAAAGAGGCAGCACCAACATCCTGGAAGAAAGCAGTGGTGGCTGTAATACATAAAGGCAGTAAAGACCCATCTGACCCAGCTTCATATAGGCCCATTTCAATAGTAAACCAAGACTGTAAAGTGTTTATGTCTATAATGGTTAAAAGAATGGCAAAGGTGATGCCAAAATTGATAAATATAGATCAAATGCTGTTTTAGGATGGGAGGCAAACATTTGACAACATTAATACAATTATGATCCAGAGGGAGTCAGAATGTAATAAAATACCACTTGTTGTTGGTGTATGTTGATACAGAGAAAACATTTGGCAGAGTAAGCTGGGATTTTATGAGGTGGTCAATGGAAGCATTTGCATTCCCTGACACATTAATATATGTGAAAGTTCAATTGGGATTGGGTTCCCTCTCTGATAAGTTCTGTTTGAACAGAGCAAACAGGCAGGGGTGTCCTCTTTCCCCTTTGTTATTTGCATTATATTTAGAATCATTGGCAAAGAAAACAAGGCACTCAGAATTTCACAGATATAATTGGTATGGTAATCAAGAAAAATTGGCTTTATTTGCAGATGAAATTATTTTTACCTGTTAAAACCAGAAAAGAACATTTCAGTGTTGCAGTACATTCTGAGACAGTTTCAAGTCTTTATGGGATACAAAATTAATGAATTTAAAACAAAGGCAATAGGCTGCAAACTATGTACCTACACACAACTTGGCTCAGCAATACCCAAATTTATGGGGACATGATAAAATTAAATAATTAGGGGTATGGGTTAAAAAGGATTCAGTTATGGCAGCTAAGGGTATGTGGGAAGAGACAAAGCAAAAGATAATACAAAAACTGAGAAACTGGAAGCTCTGTTTTATGGATATGGATAGCAAGATATAAGCGGTGAAAATGTTTTAGTCCCTTTAATTTTATACTCAGATCTGGCATATTTTTATCAACCAGTGGGGAAGCTGTGGATAGCAATTAATAAAGAGTTGAAGGACTTCATCTGGGAGGGAAAGAGTCAAGTAAGTTGTTCTTTCCAACAGAAAAAGGTGCTTTGGGATTACCTGGTTTAAAGGGGTATTTCAGAGCTACATAGTTAAGGCTCCTATACATAGCACAAGCAGAAAACTATAATTCAAAGTTTAAAAGGATGAAGATGAAATGGGGGAAGCTGAAGACGTAAGGAGAGACTGGATTTTTGGATGCAGATCCTTAAGGAGAACAACAATAACCATACAGAATATTATATACATAACGTAGCAGAACATATCCTAAGAACTAAGCCAGCACAGGAATGGAAAAAGGAGATTCTACCAATAGGGGTGACTGCAATTAGGGGTACAGAGAATAGGCAAGAAACGGGTGTAATTTACTGGAGAAAACAAAGGAACCAATGTATTGGGAGCAAATAATTAGAGAGGGAAAGGTAATAGAATAGGAAGAGACCAATAATTTATTTGAACTACAGTCTAAAAAATGCCTCCTCTATCAAGGATTGATATCAGAGTATAGGCAACAAGAAAGGAATGGGGGTGTCCTAAGTGAAAGACCAGCACTGGTACAGTTTTTAGTAGAATTTAGAATAGAAGCTACTGTTAAAAAGGGATCATTAGTAGAGCATATAAAATATTGCATGAAAACTATAAGAATCAATCAGACAATGTTAGAAAAGATTGGGAAGAGAGATTGGATAAGCAGCTCACAGATAAATATCAGGAGGATTTATGTATGGCTCTCAAATATGCAACAAAGTCTAGAAGATTTAGGATTTTTGCTTGGAAGGGTTTCCATAGGTATTTTATAACCCAAACAGACTCTACAGGATTTTTCCTCAGGTAGATTGCAAATGTTAGAAGTGGAAGAAAGAGGTAATTGAGAACACTTTTTGGGAATGTAATGAGTTGGCAGACTTTAAAAATTCCCTGCAGTCTACGCTGTCAAAAATACAGGGTGAGAAAAATGGGCATAACTAAGGTAAAGATTTTTTTGAGGTTTGATACAGAATATCAGTCAGGATGGCTGAGTGGTCTAAGGCATTGCATTCAGGTCACAGTCTCCTCTGGAGTTGTGCGTTTGAATCCAATTCCTGACAAATAGTTTTATTGGATGGTGCAGTGGTGCAGCGATTGCACTGTCACCTCACAGCAAGAGGTTCTCCATTTTGATTCTTGCCTGGGGTGCCTTCTGTTCAGAGTCTGCATCTGTGTGAGTTTCCTCTGGGTGCTCCAGTTTCCTCCCGCATTACAAAGACATACGTCTGGAATGTTTCTCCCCAGGCCTCTGCTGAAAATTGGCTTTGTTCCAAGTCGGACTTTCCCAGTAAACAAACGTTAAATAAAATACAATAAATAAATAATTAAAAAAGGCCTAGGCATAGTAAGGCCTTGCTTAGTTTAATTCTGCAGACTATCGAAAAGCAATTACTAGAAAATGTAAATCAAAGTCTAAACCAGCTGTTTTAGAAGTATTAAATATAGTAACAGAGATAAAAGGACTGGAAGTAGGATCTTTATTAAAAGATAGGAGCAAATTACATAGCAAAAGTGGGAATTCTGAGACCAATACATGCAGAAAAATGTTTTGGAGGAGAAAGGAGGTTTAGGGGAAGGCAGGATTTGAGTGACCTATATAATGTCTGATTGACAATGACTGTACAGATGATATTTGATGCATAATGTTTGCAACTGAAAATATGCCAGTATGGTTTGTTTCCATTTATATAAATGTATAATTGACTATGTCATAAGTGATAATTCAGTAAAGATGTTTCTTGCTTAAAAAATAAAAAAGGAAAAATAGCTAAAAAAAAACAATGGACACTGCAATGCATTTCAGCTGTTTGGTGACAGACACATACAGTAGCACCCACTGTAATTTCGCAAGCATATATGCACACACACACACACACACACACACACACACACACACACACATGCGTGGACATACACACATGCTTTGTCTCTGAAAAGCCAACTTGATGGTCAGATGCTTACAGAGAAACCTTCCCTGCAGATGCTCTGGAGTGTCTGCTGTTTTTTAAAACTTCTAGTAGATGCTGAAATCAGTCACTTTAGGCAGTCAGTTTCTAGTGCTTGCCTCATTTTATTCACTGATTATCATCTGTAGTATAACAAGGTTATATAAAACCCTGTTTAGGATAAAGCATGTAATCAGGGACTGAACCCCCCCCACAAAAAATACCACCATTTGCAAATATACATTACTGATGCATTATTATTTTTTTACTTTCTTTACCATGTGACAATGGACAAAAAAGATAAAAGACTGGATCTATTTATTCTGACTTATTGCCATCATACACATGGTGGACTTCCCACAACAACCCATCATTGCCTTTTGCTTTTACACACACATTATCTCACCCACTCGTTTCTGTGGCCACCACTGATGTGTGTTCACAAAGAAATCAAAATAAATTACTGAATAATATATTTAAATTGTTACATAATTTATTTTCAGTTACAGTAGTCCCAAACCCCAGGCCTAATTACTTTAAGAAATAACCTATGAACCTATAAATTCACTAATGGGATCACTTCTATGGCCCTGCTGGACAGGGGCTCAGGAATCTAGTCTAAAAGGGAGGTGAAAGTGAACACACTCTGGCTAGGCTTATAAATGCCCTAGGGCAGATAGCCTAGTATCTACCTATGAACCTATAAATAACTACTTTAAAAATTAAGGGATCATTTCTATGGGCAAAGTGTCCTGTTTTCATGGTCCACAGATCATGTATCTGCATATCTCTCACCCTCTTAGCTAAAGAATCAGGGCAACCCTTTCCACCACCAAAAAAAATGGGGAAGAAAGAACCAACATCAAGAACAGGTTTCAAATATTGCTCTTGTGGGTTCATAGTAAGTATTAGGCTAGCTGACATTTTGGGCCATTTCAAGCCTACCCAGTTTCCCTTGGTGAGAATCAAAACCTGTTCCTCTTGCTTGTGAAGTAACCACCTTAACCATTATGCCAATCTCCAGTGCAAGCAATAAATAAATAAATACATAAATAAATAAGCCTAGCTAATGTCCTTTTCAAATGGAATAATCAAACTCTACACACTGTATATCTAAGGTAGACACCTTAACCCTTATGCCAACCCTTAACCCTTAGAAAAACATCTTAAAATAAGAGGTTTTTTTTGCACTGATATTCTTTAGCCAAAGGTCATAAAACCTGACATACTTCTGAACTTCTTTTCTCAAGAATTCTGGACTAATCCCAGAATACTGGTGTTGTGGGATGCTTTATCCTACTCACTGTTATACCATAACCTGTTTATGATACAACATGTAATTGAGCATGAACAGTCTTTGATCTCCTTTTTCCCTGACCAGCTGCAATTTTTTGCAAGGTTCATGCACAGTCAGGGATGATCACCCCTTCCCTGCAGTTTTGGGTATTGTGGGTGCCTAATTGCAGCTACGAATTGTCTCTTTGAGGAATAGTTAGGACAGACATTGGTAATAGCTGGACATTTAACTGATGAATAAGAACACTGTGTGGTATTTTAATTGGTTGTACCTCTGAGAGTTGTGAGGTCCAAATAAGAATAAGTGCTGTGGGTCTAGACAGTAGGGTGTTTTCCTTTTGTAATTAGTAGTGACTTTAGTTTATTTTGTAATGATTTTTATAGGTTTGTTAGAAGAGAAACATCATATAACAAGCTTGGATGTAAAAGAAACTGGGTCAACTGAGTTTGTGCTGTTGAAGTAAAGTATGGTTTAGGTGTGTATTACATGCTTAGTATTTTTTGCTTGGCTTTACCTACAGCACAGTTAGTATGAAGAATGAATTTAAGTTAATGGTTAATGATGACCTCTAAGAGTGTGAGTGACTTGTTCTACAATGGCATAATTTGCTGAGATTATATTCAGTTGTGGTGTGCTAGTCATTTTGGTTGTGAAGACCATTATTTTTGTTTTCCTGAGGATTAATATTAAGCCAAGCCTCTAGTTTAGTAAAGGCTAACTGGGTTTGTTTTTGTAGTTTATCAGTTGTTTGATCTGAGCATATCAGGGTAGAGTCATTGGTGTACTGAACAATGGATACCTATCTATGGCTTTGTACATATCATGCCCATGCTGAGGTATGTATGGCCTTCACAGTGGAGGGAAACACACCAAAGCATGAGCACATTGCATATTGATTTGCATAGCCATACACCACCGAATGGAATAAAAGATGTAAGAACATATGCATTTTTTCAGTGTTAGCAAAGTTTTCTGCACTCCCTCATGTGGCAGGCTTTCCTTCTCTATACCTGCTAGTATAATCATCTTAGTGAAAGTGGAATTTCTCCTACTGCAACTGGTTTTTGAACAGATGTGCATTTGTACACAGCCCATTACTACATGGACGTTTCACTCCCCATTTTGCATAGTGCACTTCTTTATTCACAAGACTACTACGTTGTCTAAATATGTTAATATGTTGATGCTAACATAGTACAACAAGCTCCTGTGTAAATGGATTGTAAACATCTGTTAAAAAAAGATGTGGTGCACACTGTAAACTGAAGAGCTACATACTGTCAAAGAACTGCTTATCCCAGGTAAATATATATATATATATATATATATATATATATATATATATATATATATATATATATATATATATATATATATATATATATATATATATATATATATCTGGGTTCACTAATTATGACAGAAAGTTTATATGACCGAAACCCATTTGATTTAGACCAAATGACCGAAAGTTCATATGACCGAAAACCCATATGACCGAAAACTCATTTGACCAAAAAACAGCACTGGCAGGTATATGCCCTGTTCCCCCATGTCTCGCACCCTGGGCCGGCCGGGGGAGGCAGCGGATGATGCAGGTGGGCCGAGGGCCTCCCCGGGACACCAGGTCCCCGATCACGTCCTCCTGGCCCCCGGAGGTGCAGAGATACAGCCACTGAGGTGTCTCACACCTGGGTCTGGCCGGGGGAGTCAGCGGATGGCACGGGCAGGCCGGGCACCTCCCCCGGAAGCCAGGTCTGCGATCCTGTCATCCCAGCCCTCAGGGGTGCGGAGATATGGCCATCATGGCGTCTCGCATCCGGGTCCATCTGCAGTCAGCATTTCAGCCTTTGGTCATCCACCCGGCACCCTGGGGAAGAGGCCCTGTGAACGGCAGCATGCAAGGGCCATGTGCCAGGAGGCTGGGAGTAGAGCAGCTTCAACGGTGCCCGGCACAGCAGGGGAGGGAGGCGGACATGAGCGGCAAAGTGCACAGAGATGCCGGGACCCTGGGCCATCTCCCCCATGAGTTTGAAAGCCCTACATGAAAGGCAAAGGGCAGAATCAGTGTCGCAGAAGCCTGGATGAGAGACCGTCGGAGACCTCGTGGCCCAGCAGAGTTCCACGAGGCCAGGAAGGATCAGAGGGAAGTCCCCCTGAGAGGCTCAGAGAGCACAGGGGACACGGAATGATTTGGCAGCCTCCAGGAGATATCTAATCTGGGAGAAGAGCTTTCCTGCCCCGGTAGAAGTGGAATCCCGGAGGGGGTCCCTCCCACGGAAGTCTGGAAGGGAGAGAGGGGCTGAAATCAGCCGGGCAGGGAAGCTCCCACCTGGGAGAGGGGGTTCTGGACCACGGCCCTCTCTGGGATGGAAGTCCAGAAGGGGGAGAGAGGCAGAAAGCGGCCTGGGAGGGTGCACCCCAGCCAGGTGGGAGGGTCCCGACCACCCCCCCTCCAGGTGGAAGTCCTCAAGGGAGCGACCAGTGGGAGTCTGCGGGACCCCGAGAGCTCCTGCCGGGCAGGGGGAAGGTGTCCGACCTCGGCCAGGACCAGACAGCATCCCCAAAATATCGCAAAGTCCTCAGAACCCCTCTGGATGGGAAAGGGGTGGGACTCGGACGTCCCGATGAGAGCGGATCTGCCCCTCGGCGGCTGAGGGGAGTTCTGCGGGGTTGGCCGGGATCGGAGGGAGGTCCCCCTGAGAGGCTCCGAGGGCACGGGGGACATAGAATGATCTGGCACCCACCAGGAGATCTGGGGGAGACGGGGACTGTGGAGCTCTGGACAGGAAAGGAGCGGGCCGCAGAAGTCCTGATGAGAGTGGATCTGCCCCTCCGCAGCCAAGGGGAGTTCCGTGGGGCCAGCCAGGTTCGAGGGAGGTCCCCCTGAGAGGCTATGAAGGCACGGGGACACGGCCCTGCCAGGCAGCCTCCAGGACACCTGGGGGAGATGGGGACTGTGGAGCTCTGGACAGGAAAGAAGCGGGTCACAGAAGTCCCGATGAGAGTGGATCTGCCCCTCCGCAGCCAAGGGGAGTTCTGCAGGGCCGGACGGGTTCGGATGGAGGTCCCCCTGAGAGGCTCTGAGGGCACGGGGGACACAGAATGGTCTGGCAGCCTCCAGGAGATCTGGGGGAGACCGGGACCATGGAGATCTGGACCGGAAAGGAGCAGGCCGCGGAAGTCCCGATGAGAGTGGATCTGCCCCTCCGCGGCCAGGGGCAGTTCCGCCGGGCCAGCCTGGATTGGAGAGAGGTCCCCCTGAGAGGCTCGGAGGGCATGGGGACACGGCCCTGCCAGGCAGCCTCCAGGAGATCTGGGGAGACGGGGACTATTGAGCTCTGGACTGGAAAGGAGTGGGCCGCGGAAGTCCCGATGAGAGCGGATCTGCCCCTCCATGGCTGAGGGGAGTTCTGCAGGGCTGGCCGGGACCGGAGGGAGGTCCCCCTGAGAGGCTCCGTGGGTACAGGGGACACAGAATGGTCTAGCAGCCTCCAGGAGATCTGGGGGAGATGGGGACCGTGGAGCTCTGGACCGGAAAGGAGCAGGCTCCTGAAGTCCCGATGAGAGCGGATCTGCCTCTCCGTGGCCGGGGGGAGTTTTGTGGGGCTGGCCGGGATCAGAAGGATGTCCCCTGAGAGGCTCTAAGGACACGGGGGACACAGAAGGATCTGTCAGCCTCCAGGAGATGTCTGACCTGGGAGAAGAACTCCCCCGCCCCAGTAGAAGTGGAAGCCCAGAGGGGTCCCTCCCCATGGAAGTCCGGAAGGGAGAGAGGGGCTGAGATCAGCCGGGCTGGGACAGCTCCCACCTGGGTGAGGGGGTCCGGACCACGGTCCCCTCCAGGTGGAAGTCCTCAAGGGAGCGACTGACGGGAGTCCACGAGACCCCGAGAGCTCCTGCCTGGCAGAGAGAAGGCATCCGACCTCACCCGGTACCCGATGGCGAACTCGAAATATCGCAAAGTCCCCGAAACCCCTCTGGATGGGAAAGCATAGGGCCTTGGAAGTCCCAATGAGAGCGGTTCTGCCCCTCCACGGCTGGGGGGAGTTCCGCAGGGCCGGCCAGGATTGGAGGGAGGTTGCCATGAGGGGCTCTGAGGGCACGGGGACACAGCCCTGCCAGGCAGCCTCCAGGAGACCTGGGAGAGATGGGGACCGTGGAGCTCTGGACCAGAAAGGAGTGGGCCACTAAAGTCCCGATGAGAGCGGATCTGCCCCTCCACGGCCGGGGGAGTTCCGCGGGGCTGGCCGGGATCAGATGGAGGTCCCCTGAGAGGCTCCGAGGGTGCGGGGGACACAGAATGGTCTGGCAGCCTCCAGGAGATCTGGGGGAGACGGGGACCGTGGAGCTCTGGACCGGAAAGGAGCAGACTGCGGAAGCCCCGATGAGAGTGGATCTACCCCTCCGCGGCCAAGAAGAGTTCTGCAGGGCCAACTGGGAATGGAAGGAGGTCCCACTGAGAGGCTCCGAGGGCACAGGGGACGCAGAATGATCTGGCAGCCTCCAGGAGATGTCTGACCCAGGAGAAAAACTCCCCCACCCCGGTAGAAGTGGAAGGCCGGGGGGGGTCCCTCCCCATGGAAGTCCAGAAGGGAGAGAGGGGCTGAAATCTGCCAGGCCGGGAGAGCTCCCGCCTGGGTGAGGGGGGTCCAGACCATGGCACCCTCCAGGTGGAAGTCCTCAAGGGAGTAACTGGCGGGGGTCTGCAGGAACCTGAGAGCTCCTGCCCGGCAGGGGGACGGCATCCGATCTCACCCGGTACCCGACGGCATCCTCAAAATATCACAAAGCCCCAGGAACCTCTCTGGATGGGAAAGCATAGGGCCGCAGAAGTCCCAATGAGAGCGGATCTGCCCCTCCGTGGCCAGTGGGAGTTCTGCGTGCTGGACGGGATCAGAGGGGGGTCTGCCTGAGGGGATCTGAGGGCACAGGGACACGGCCCTGCCACGCAGCCTCCAGGAGACCTGGGGGAGATGGGGACTGTGGAGCTCTGGACCGGAAAGGAGCGGGCCGCGGAAGTCCCGATGAGAGCAGATCTTCCCCTCCGTGGCCAGGGGGGAGTTCCACAGGTCCATCCGGGATCAGAGAGGTCCCCTGAGAGGCTCCAAGGGCACAGGGGACACAGAACAGTCTGGCAGTCTCCAGGAGATCTCGGGGAGATGGGGACCGTGGAGCTCTGGACCAGAAAGAAGCAGGCCGTGGAAGTCCCGATGGAAGTGGATCTGCCCCTCTGTGGCCAAGGGGAGTTTCGCAGGGCCAGCCACGATCATAGGGATGTCCCCCTGTGAGGCTCCAAGGGCACGGGGGATACAGAACGATCTGGCAGCCTCCAGGAGATATGTAGCCCAGGAGGAGGACTCTCCCACCCCGGTAGAAGTGGAAGCCCAGAGGGGTCCCTCCTCACAGAAGTCCAGAAAGAGAGGGGCTGAGATCGGATGGGCTGGGAGAGCTCCCGCCTGGGTGAGGGGGTCCGGACCATGGCCCCCTCCGGGTAGAAGTCTTCAAGGGAGCGACCGGTGGGAGTCCGCTGGATCCCGAGAGCTCCCACCAGGATGGGAGAGGGTGTCTGACCCAACCCGGTACCCGAAGGCATCCTCGACATATCGCAAAGTCCCCAGAACCCCTCTGGACAGGAAAGTGTTGGGATGCAGAAGTCCCGATGAGAGTGGATCTGGCCCTCCATGGCCAAGGGGAGTTCTGCGGGGTCGGTCACATCCCACGGGTCTGTCCCCCAGGTCGTCCGCTGGGCACGCGTGATCCAGCATGATTTGGCAGCCTCCAGGAGTTAAGGAACGACGGGGCGTCCCGTGGGGAGTGTGAGTCCAGGTCCCTGCCCTGGGGACAACGCCTCCTGGTGGGCGCTCCCATGCTGGATCAGCTGAGGTGCCTCTCCCCACCGTCCACACTGATCGATCGGGCCGACCAACTCCCACTGGCGGAGGGCCCCCGCAGCGTGGCCCTGCAGATCACAGCTGGTAGGTTGAGCCTCTCCTCCCTGAGCACGAGGCGCGGGTGGGGGGCACAGAGCATTCCATGCCCCTCGGTGGTGAAGTCGAGGTGAGACCGATGAGCCCGGGCTGAGGCAAAGGGGTCCTGTCACATGCTGGGCTGCCCTGCTCCGGCAGGCACCCCCGAGCACAGGAGCTCTGGGAGCTCTCCCTCCCTCCCTCTCGGGGTCCATGACCAGCACCCGGGGTGCCCCCTCCACAGGGAGATGAACCCCTCCCATGGGCGGAGGTCGCGGGCTCCGGCCCCTCCCCACCGCCCGCCCGCCGAGGTGCTCCTATCTGGTTGATCCTGCCAGTAGCATATGCTTGTCTCAAAGATTAAGCCATGCAAGTCTCAGTGCACATGGACGCTACAGTGAAACTGCGAATGGCTCATTAAATCAGTTATGGTTTTTTTGATCGCTCCACCATTACTTGGATAACTGTGGTAATTCTAGAGCTAATACATGCTGATGAGCTCTGACCTTCCGGGGATGCATGCATTTATTAGACCAAAACCAATCCTGGTCTTGGCCAGGCAGCTTTGGTGACTCTAGATAAACTCGGGCTGATCGCGTGCCCTTGTGGTGGCGACGCGACATTCGAATGTCTGCCCTGTCAACTTTCGATGGTACTATCTGTGCCTACCATGGTGACCAAGGGTAATGGGGAATCAGGGTTTGATTCTGGAGAGGGAGCCTGAGAAACAGCTACCACATCCAAGGAAGGCAGCAGGCGTTCAAATTACCCAGTTCCGACTCAGGAAGGTAGTGATGAAAAATAACAATACAGGACTCTTTCTAGGCCCTGTAATTGGAATGAGTACACTTTAAATCCTTTAACAAGGATCTATTGGAGGGCAAGTCTGGTGCCAGCAGCCATGGTAATTCCAGCTCCAATAGCGTATATTAAAGTTGCTGCAGTTAAAAAGCTCATAGTTGGATCTTGGGATCGGGCTGGCGGTCTGCCGCAAGGTGAGCTACCGCCTGTCCCAGCCCCTGTCTCTTGGTGCTCCCTCGATGCTCTTAACTGAGTGTCCCAGAGGTCCGAAGCGTTTACTTTGAAAAAGTGTTCAAAGCAGGCCAGTTGCCTGAATACTTCAGCTAGGAATAATGAAATAGGACTCCGGTTCTATTTTGTTGGTTTTCGGAACTGGGACCATGATTAAGAGGGACAGCCGGGGGCATTTGTATTGTGCCACTAGAGGTGAAATTCTTGGACTGGCACAAGATGAATGAAAGCAAAAGCATTTGCCAAGAATGTTTTCATTAATCAAGAACGAAAGTCGGAGGTTCGAAGACGATCAGATACCGTCGTAGTTCCGACCATAAATGATGTCGACTAGCGATCCGGTGGCATTATTCCCATGACCCGCCGGGGAGCTTCCGGGAAACCAAAGTCTTTGGGTTCTGGGGGGAGTATGGTTGCAAAGCTGAAACTTAAAGGAATTAATGGAAGGGCACCACCAGGAGTGGAGCTTGCAGCTTAATTTGATTCAACACGGGAAACCTCACCCGGCCCGGACATGGAAAGGATTGACAGATTGATAGCTCTTTCTTGATTCTGTGGGTGGTGATGCATGGCCACTCTTAGTTGGTGGAGTGATTTGTCTGGTTAATTCCGATAATGAATGAGACTCCGCCATGCTAACTAGTTATGCAGTCCCATGCGGTCGTCTCCAACTTCTTAGAGGGACAAATGGCTTTCAGCCACATGAGATTGAGCAATAACAGGTCTGTGATGCCATTAGATGTCCAGGGCTGCACGCGTGCTACACTGAATGGATCAACGTGTATCTACCTTTGGCCGACAGGTCTGGGTAATCCGCTGAACCCCATTTGTGATAGGGACCGGAGATTGCAATTATTCCCCATGAACGAGGAATTCCCAGTAAGTGTGGGTCATAAACTCACGTTGATTAAGTCCCTGCCCTTTGTACACACTGCCTGTCGCTACTACTGATTGGATGGTTTAGTGAGGTCTTCGGATTGGCCCCTCTGGAGTTGGTCCCGGTCCCGGCAGTGCACCGAGAAGACGATCAAACTTGACTATCTAGAGGAAGTAAAAGTTGTAGCAAGGTTTCTGTAGGTGAACCTGCGGAAGGATCATTAACGCAGAGGGTCCTGGGATGGCGCTGTCCCCGGGTACCAGGGCCTCTCACGCTCCACCGCCCTGACCATCCGTGCCACTCTCTCCGCGCCTCTCTCTCCGTGCCTCTCTTGGACTCCCATCTCTCTGCACTCCCCGAGCCCGCGGCTGCTGGGGGGAGTGAGGGAGAGAGGAGGGAGCATGAGAGCAAGGGGTGGCGTCCGTCCCCCCTCGCCTCCCGGCAGTGGGAGGGGGTCAGTCCACGTGTCAGGAGGTGCGGGTGCCCCTCTGCCATCATGAGGGGATGGTGGCGGGTGCACGCCCGGCCCAGTGGTGTGGTATGCCACATGCCCCGGAAGTGGCTGGCACCCCACATGGCAGGGGGAGGGAGAGGATGCCGTCCCGGCAGGGGGGGCGGCCTCCCCTCCAGCCATGTGGGGCCACCCCTAGGGTGGCACAATGGAGTTCTCTCCCCTCGATGTCGGTCGCGGGTACCTGCGGAGGATGCCCCGCCCCACGTGGGGCATCAGTTCAAAGACCCAGAAGGTCACCGGTGCAGCCATGCGCCAGCACCAAGAGACTCCCTGCTGTTCTGCGTGGGGCCAGTAACCCCGGTCCAGTCATCCGCAACGACGCCCATGAAACCTCACATGCTCATCTCAAGGTGCAACGCCAGGTGGGCAGCACTGCCCCCCAGCAGACGAGAAGCAGTACGACCCTGAGCGGTGGATCACACGGCTCATGCATCGATGAAGAATGCAGCTAGCTGCAAGAACTAATGTGAATTGCAGGACACATTGATCATCGACACTTCAAACGCACTTTGCGGCCCTGGGTTACTCCCGGGGCTATGCCTGTCTGAGGGTCATCGTGCCTTCCATCGTCCCAGGGGGTCATTCGGCCCTTGCGGAGGGTGTGGCCGGGGAGTCGAGGGAGCCTGCGGCAGGCCCCCCTTCCCCCCAGGGAGAGACGCGGACGGAGGAGACGAGTCCCCCCACTGCCCCGAGCCAGGAAGCCCATCCGAG